>NW_028263377.1:27125636-27258136 GCF_051168715.1 Poecilia mexicana
CGAAGATGCCGATGAGGAGCAGCAGGAGGCCGACCACGTCCAGAAAGATGGCCAGGCCGATGAAGAAGGTGGTGCACTTTCCCTCCTCCATGTTTGGGCCGGCGGCGCCGGTGCGGATGGCTGGCTGTCTGCTGGTGGAGTGACGCGACCCGGAGCCGGTCGCTCCAGAAAACTGCTGTTCTGGTCTGAAGCATCATTGTTATTCACTGAAAGCACGCCTTGCATTTCTGTCATAGCTGAGTGTCAGTGGCAGGACCGGTACCGGATGGACGGGCCGTACCTCCAGCTGACGGCCCGGTTTCTCCCTGCATGCCTGACTCTGCATCTCAGCCAGAAACCTGATGGCAATCAGAACCTGACATGAAAACCCAGCTGGTTGGTCAAACGGCGTCTTTGCAAAGTGAATTTTACTGATTTGAGATTTTGTAACAGTTCTTGGACATCATGGAAAGTTCACACCTCGTTTGACCTCTGACCCTCATGACTAGCAGGAAGTAGTGCGTCAGAGACACGGAGGTTTATAAGAACCTCTCGGCTCTGGTTAAAGGAAGCTGGAAGTTTCTGGTGTTTGTGTGGTTTCCTCCAGGTGGGATCGTTTGTCTCCGTTTCAGAGTCAGGAGGCGTTCGAGGCGCTGAGGAGGATTTTAATACCACAACAAACAAAAGCTCACCAAGAAGTCAAACCAGTCTGACCAGAGCCCAACAGGAAGCATGACTGGCCTTTTCTGTCGCTGAGCAGAAACACACGAAACAAAAACAGGTGAAACTTCCTGACATTTCCTCCAGCTGGAGAACAAATCCTCAGAGTTTACGAGAATCTTTGTACGACTGAAATCAGATTAAAGTTGCGTTTTGTGCGTTTAGTGAATCAGTGTGTACTTTCAACAATCAGTTATCAGAAAACAAAACAAAGATATGAACAGAACAACAATTTCACTTCAAATAAACTGAAATATCACAGCTGATGAATCCTCTGTTTGAACAGAATAATCCAGAATTATTCATAAACCTGACAGATTTAGATTTAATGTTTGGCAACCAAGAAATGTCGGTAACACTTTATTTGAAGGGGGTTGAATAAGACTGACATAAACATGTCATAACACCTGTCATGAACATCAATAAGCCGTCATGAATATTTATGACTGTTGTCATAAAGTGTCATTCGGTAAATTATGACACTTTTAATACAAAGTTGACATTATTCAAAATGTCTTTGTTATGACAACTTGACATTAACCAAGAAATCATTACTGATATAAATTTGTTATAAAAGTTTTACTGATTGCACTTTAAAAATGAGGTAACTTTATGTTATTAAAGGTAAAGTTTAAACAGTAATGATTTATTGGTTAATGTCAAGTTAAATAACAAAGACATTTTGAATAATGTCAACTTTGTATTAAAAGTGTCATAATTTACCGAATGACGCTTTATGACAACAGTCATAAATATTCATGAAGGTTTATTCATGTTCATGATGTGTTATGACATGTTTATAACAGTGTCATGACAGTCTTATTCACCCCTTCAAATAAAGTGTTACCGAAAGTCTGATCTAAAATATAATAAAACAAAATAATGGATATTAATTTAGAATATGGTCTGCTCTTATATACATTTGAATAATCAGTTTGCAGGAATCAGAACATTTTTTAGCTTCATTTCTTCTGGTTTTCAGATGAGCTCTGAACCATCACCCTAATCTTTACCTGCAACGATGCAGCTTCAGCTGATTTCACAGCTACATTAATAAATCTGCTATAATATGAATGATAAAAGGCTCTACTGGATCAGTTGAACTTCTATAGGCTAAAAGCGGATCACATATTGATTATTTTCTAATAAATAATCAGATTCACTAACCCTAGTTAAAACATGAACAAACTTGAAATAATAATTGCAGATTGTTTTTGAAATGAGACAGTAGTGAAAGCTGGACCTTCAGTCCTGGATTTAACTTCTAAACCTGAAAGTTTTTGCAGATTTCAACATCTGGACCGACAGGAAGCGGCTGGATGCGAACCGAGCCGGTCAGTCCACGGACTGCTCCCCGTCAGCGCCGTCCGTGGAGCCGTCGTAACCCTCGTTCACGTACACCGTGGATTTCCCCCACGTCACCTTGCCCGGTTTCATCGGAGGAGTCCCCGCATGGCTGCTGTCCTCGTCCTCCACCACGCACTTCACGCAGTCCTCCCCTTTCAGCTTCAGGCTCAGCCTCTCCGAGATCTTCCTGGCCAGCAGCGCGATGCTGTTCCTCTTCTGCCCGTCGTACTCCGACACCCGGATGTTGCCCACGTACCACATGAGCCAGCAGGCCAGGCTGGCGAAGATGATGAGGGAGCCCGAGTAGATCAAGAAGTCTCCGTAGAAGAGGCCGTCGATGCGCAGGTCGCCGAAGATCCCGACGAACAGCAGAACCAGGCCCAGGATGTCAAAGGTGACGGCGAGCAGGAAGAAGGGCAGGCAGGTCCCGATGTGCCGGAGGAGAGCCATGCTGGGCGCTTCGGAGCGGGCTGAGGCTTTGCTCTGGCCGGGATCCTTCATCCTTTGTATAGCGGAGCAGGTCGGGACCGCGCACCAGCAGAGAAACGCCCCACCTGAAGACAAACAGCTTCACCCGCACGGAGCGCAGTTTGCTGAGGGCTGAGCGGCGCTGCGGGCATCTAGACCAACAATCACACGATTGGCTCCAGGCGGACATATTAACATATTATTTGCTTGTCAAATATTCAGCAGGAGGGAAACACCTTTCACCTTTTACTGCAGGTCTTCACCAAGAGGACAAAAAGTCAGGTGCTGCTGCAGCCGGAGCTGCTGCAGCCGGAGCTGCTGCAGCCGGAGCTGCTGCAGCCGGAGCTGCTGCAGCCGGAGCTGCTGCAGCCGGAGCTGCTGCAGCCGGAGCTGCTGCAGCCGGAGCTGCTGCAGCCGGCCCAGATCTCACCTGAGGACGAGCTAGTTCTAGTTCTAGTTCTAGTTCTAGTTCTAGTTCTTAAAATGTGACTGATTTGGAATAAAAATGTCGTTTCTGTGAGATTATGTTCATTCTGTAAAAGAAACAATAACTTTAAGGCTTTTTGATCAACTTTCTGTTCTTGTCTGTATTTTGTGACTGTTCATTAGAGCAGATAGAAAAAAGGAGCAACGTCGGCCAAAAGACTCAGAAACTCTGAAATTTAGTTTAAGGAAAAACTCGGAACTTGGATTTCTTTATAGAAATGTTGAAATTAAACTCAGGAATTAAAAAAACAAAACAAAACAAAAACAAAGACATTTCTAAGCTTGAATAATCGAAGTTTTGCTAGAAAAAGAATTTGCAATTTAATTTCTAGAGAAAACAAGGAAACTTCTGAGTTTGAATAGTTGAACATTTACAAGGAAAATTTCTGAAATTTTCTAGAAAACAATTTAGGGTCAATAGTCAAAATGTCAAAAATCTTCCGTTTTTTTTCTAATACTTTTCTGAGATTAATGTCTGAGTTTCTGGCAGAAGTTTATTCCTGTTTTTCTCCCATCATGATGTTTGCATGTAAACATTTATGAACATAAAAGATTTAAGGTTCTGGACGGTTCTCCTGGTGGCCCCCCAGCGGGACGCAGCCCCTACTTTGAGAAACTGGTTTATTCTCCTTCATGCAGCCAGGCAGGTTCTGTTTTCCTGGATCTACGGTCAGAAGCTGTCCAGCCTGTTTGTGGCTTATGAAGTTGAACTCAGTTTTTTTATTTTATAATGTAAAAGTTTTTTTTTCATGGATTAGCTTGCAGAGATTTTTCTTAACATTTTCTTAAAACTGTATTTACTCCGATTATGTTGACAGTAAAAATCTAGAAAATCAAAACCAGACGTGTCTGTCAGTGAATGTGTAAAATAGTGAGTTAGCTCACGATTAGCCACGCTGAGGAAAGGTGAACCTAGATTTGCATTTAATTTCTTAGGAAAATTTAAGATGAGCTGCTTGGTGACTGCCTGCGTCATTCAGTGAGTCGCTGAGAATAAATAAATCATAACCTGTGGTTATCACAGAGGATGAAATGGAGACCTGGAGGAAACGGTGAGGTTGGGGTTAAACTCTGTCATTTCTGATGAAACTTGTTGATTTCTCTTCCCAGATTTCCCAGGAATAAAGTTTGATCTGCTGATTGTTGCTGCAGGATTCCCAGGTCAATTATTATTAATTAATTCTTAGACATGAATTATTTTCAGCCTGTTGATTTAACACTGAATCCTCCTGCAGCTGAATCTGGGCCTGCAGGTGTTTCTGAATGTTTTTCTTGTCATTTTCTATTTTAAATCTTTTTTGAATCTTGTTCTTTCGAGTCGTTCCAGTCAAACTCTGATCATTTGCATCCTTCCTGGCAGAAACCATTTCCATTCCTTCCTGTGCTGCACAGCGAGCTGCTTACTGGAAGCAGCAGACAATAAAACGGAAAGTGATAATTATAAACTCTTGTAATAATTCATGAGGCTGAAACTTCACTTCTCTCACATGAATATTTAAAATGTCTCTTTGCTCGCTCTCATCTGTGCTAAAACCTTGTAAATGTGTGAATAATTGCCCTTTGACCCCACACCAGGCTCCATACCAGGAGCAGCTCGTAAAGTTATACTGAAAAAAATTAACAGCAAAATTTTGTTTTATTTAGTCTGTCACAGAGAAAAACATGAGTATTAATTTTTCAAAGTCATATTTTCAACATGTTATTCACACATTTATAAATGTCAGAACTAAACTAAATATTTCATTCACAAGGTAAATATTTAGCTTTCAAATTCAATATTTAGTCTGGAACTAAAGATTTATTTTGCCAACAAAATGTTTAGTTTATTTTGCAAACTAAACATTTAGTTTGCAAAATAAACTAAAAGTGTTAGTTTGAAACTAAATGTTTAGTTAGCAAAATAAATATTTAATTTGTGGCTAAATATAAACTAAGCATTTAGTCTGTATGCAGTCTGTTAGCTTCATATTTAGTAAACTAAATATTTACTTTGGGATTCTGACATTTATAAATGTAACACGACAGACTAAGTCAACCTAACATTGCCGTTAATGTTTTACAGTGTAACTCTCCACCCGGCCCCCCGCTGCTCCGTCATGCACAGCCGGGGCAGCGGCCGGTCCGCTGACGGGCGGTGAACAGAAATGGCTCCATGCTGCTTCATAAATACTTCCTGGATTTCATCCCATGCTGAAACCCCCGATGACGTCACACGTCGACGACCGGAGGCTTGTAGTAGCTGAGGGGCCTCCGCATGTGGGAGCGCTTCTTGTTCTCCTTGGTGATGGGGATGAGCACCACCCCCACCACCAGCACCATCAGCCCGATGGACAGCAGGGCCGGCCCCAGCAGGGCGGTGGGCCGCCCGCACTGGCCGGCGAAGCACAGGCCGCTGATGATGATGCCGCAGGCCAGGAAGCTGCCCCCGGTGGACATGAAGTGAATGGGGAACCAGAAGACGTCGCATATTTTGGGCGGCGGCTCCGTGGTCCAGAGCGACTCGCTGCGGGACAGAGAGAAGACGGTGCTGGCTGCGTGGCTGGGCGGGGTGAGCCGGTCCTGGGACTGGGAGAGGGCGCACTCCCCCAGGGGGATGTTCTCTGGGCTGCCCGCCATGACCTCCAGGGCTCTGGGGGGAGAAGATCAATCTGTGAGGAGAAATATGGCTGATCCTGCACCAGGAGATGATCAACATGACCATAGGTTTTACTGAGTCTTCCTACATTCATTGCTGATATTTTATTTATTCATTTATTTTTGGTCTCTATCACCTTTGTGGACTAAATGCATATGAACATATTCATTTTAATAAATGTTTATGACAGCTGCACTGTTTTTCAGTTACATGAACAGAAATAGGAAGATTTGATTTGAATAAAGATAAAACATCAACAGATCACGTCTCACCGACAGGCAGAAACATAAACTTTGCATTTTACATCTTTAATCTCCACTCGGTTCATTCACACATTTAACCCAGCAAAGGATTTGAATTCTGTTAAATAATTATCTGAACTTTTACTTTTTAATTTGTTATTTCAAATAATTTCTGAATACATTTTAAAATATGCTTTGTGCATTATCAGGACTGACTTACATTCTGACTGCAGGATCATTAAAAATAAACATTATTCATCTAAACAGCCTTTATAGACTAAACCTTTTCATCAGCCCTGTTTTTGTTCTTTAGTTTCTGATTCATGAAGTAAAACTGAAAATAAAACTGCTGACTCACTTTGATCCTGAAAAATAAAATCCGTCTTCATCTTTAGCTTTCGACACCTAAAGGTTCTGGGTCACAGCTGGACTGTAATCAGAACTATTCAGAACTTCATCCTCCTTATTAGAAACCCAGGTCCAGCTGAATAGAAGTGACCCCAGGATGATACTGCCACTACCGTGCCTCTCTGTTAAAGGCGTCCGTTCGGTGAGGCTCTGTGTCGTCTTGAACTTGTGTCCCAGATTTTGGCGTTTGGTTTCAGCAGATCAGAATCTTGTTGAAATTTGAGAAGATTTTCCAGCAGATGATTTCTGAGGAATAAATTTCTAAATAATACGTGGATTGAATTCCTTCGGCTCCTGTGGTTTGGAAACGTCCCTGATGGATCGAAAGTCTTTTTATCAGTTCTAGAAATGTCCAGGTTTTTAATGACAACAAATTCCAAATTTTCTCACAATACGAGTAAACGACTTCACTGTATCCTTATCCTGACTGATGCCTTTGCACAATGAGATACTTTGACCCTTTGTAATCATTTCTACACAGAAAATCAGGTTTATTTCAGGTTTAACTGAAACTGATTGAGGAAATCTGAACACTGAAGTCGATTAAACTTTTTCTTCAGCAACGTTTAAAGTTTATACATTTTATGAAACAGATTTTTCTCTTGATCTTCTAAAAATTTGTTTGCTTTTCATCTGAATTGTACATTATGTCATATGGGAAAATGAATTTTACATGAAAAACCTGACTTTAACAAGGACGCAGCTGCAAGTTTTACATTCCCTTCATTTCAGGAAAACGTTTTATAAATTATTTAAAAGTTTTGAACCAATTTAGACTTGACATAAAACAGTTGTTCCTTCCTGTTTGTGGGTGGACTCTGTTCTCAGTCCGATCAGCAGGTCTCTTGTTCCAGCCAAAACAGGAGAAGACGGTTTGAAATGTGATTCCACTGATCAATAGATGACATCATGTGGCTACATCCGTTTGTTTCCAGCAGCCTGAAGCTTCCAGTCGATTTCCGTCCCAAAACGCTCCGTGCTGTCTCTGCCTGCATGGCTGCACAGAAACAAACTCTGATCATCTGTGACGTTGCTGCTCTCACTGACTCCCGTTTGAGTCGTTTTATTTCAGGAGCGCTGCGTCTCTGTAAATAATTGATCTTTGCTAAATTGTTCTCTTCTTTTATTGTCAGGATTATTTTACTGGAGGTAATGAAGCTCCCTATCAATTATTAACTTTGACAGAAGTATTGATCATGATAGGCCACACCCTCCAGCCTCCATCACAAATACAAATCACTGACAACGAAGGCTTTGCTCGTATGGAAACAATAATCTTTATCTTTATAAACATTCTTCATATTTTTAATCCAAATTAGAGTCAGACAAGAGGAAACAGACTTACCGTTTAGATCTGGTTCAAATCTTCTGCTTTTACAGATTAGAGTCACATGAAGAAGCAAAAACAGGCAGAAATCTACAGAATCAGCTGATAAAACCTTCCTCCCACTGCCTGACCAGAGAAACCAGTAAGAGGCATCGCCACCGATTCCCACTCAGCAACCCTCTGCCCACCTCCTCTGCTTTCTCCACCTCCTCCGAGGAAACCCCGACCGCCGCAGCCCCACCGCCACGCAGCAGGGCTGCGTCCTGATGCTGCAGCAGGCAGACAGGAAACCCATTAACCCCGACCCCTGACCCTCGACCCCAAGGAAACTAAAACCACCAGGAGACTAAAACCACCAGGAGACGAAAACCTCCTGGAGACTAAACCTGGGTAGACTAAACCTGAGTAGACTAAACCTGTGGAGACTAAACCCTGTGGAGGCTAAACCCTGTGGAGACTAAACCTGTGGAGACTAAAACCTGGGTAGACTAAACCCTGTGGAGACTAAACCTGTGGAGGCTAAACCCTGTGGAGACTAAACCTGTGGAGACTAAAACCTGGGTAGACTAAACCCTGTGGAGACTAAACCTGGGTAGACTAAACCTGTGGAGACTAAACCTGTGGAGACTAAACCTGTGGAGACTAAAACCTGTGGAGGCTAAACCCTGTGGAGACTAAACCTGTGGAGGCTAAACCCTGTGGAGACTAAACCTGTGGAGACTAAAACCTGGGTAGACTAAACCCTGTGGAGACTAAACCTGTGGAGGCTAAACCCTGTGGAGACTAAACCTGTGGAGACTAAAACCTGGGTAGACTAAACCCTGTGGAGACTAAACCTGTGGAGGCTAAACCCTGTGGAGACTAAACCTGTGGAGACTAAAACCTGGGTAGACTAAACCCTGTGGAGACTAAACCTGGGTAGACTAAACCTGTGGAGACTAAACCTGTGGAGACTAAACCTGTGGAGACTAAAACCTGTGGAGGCTAAACCCTGTGGAGACTAAACCTGTGGAGGCTAAACCCTGTGGAGACTAAACCTGTGGAGACTAAAACCTGTGGAGACTAAACCTGGGTAGACTAAACCTGGGTAGACTAAACCTGTGGAGACTAAAAATGTGTAGACTAAACCTGTGGAGACTAAACCTGTGGAGACTAAACCTGTGGAGACGAAACCTGTGGAGACTAAACCTGTGGAGACTAAACATGTGGAGACTAAACCTGGGTAGACTAAACCTGGGTAGACTAAACCTGTGGAGACTAAACCTGTGGAGACTAAACCCTGTGGAGACTAAACCTGTGGAGGCTAAACCCTGTGGAGACTAAACCTGTGGAGACTAAACCCTGTGGAGACTAAACCTGTGGAGACTAAACCTGGGTAGACTAAACCTGTGGAGGCTAAACCCTGTGGAGACTAAACCTGTGGAGGCTAAACCCTGTGGAGACTAAACCTGTGGAGACTAAACCTGGGTAGACTAAACCTGTGGAGACTAAACCTGGGTAGACTAAACCTGTGGAGACTAAACCTGTGGAGACTAAACCTGAGTAGACTAAACCTGTGGAGACTAAACCTGGGTAGACTAAACCTGTGGAGACTAAACCTGTGGAGGCTAAACCTGGGTAGACTAAACCTGAGTAGACTAAACCTGTTTAGACTAAACCTGAGTAGACTAAACCTGAGTAGACTAAACCTGTGGAGACTAAACCTGAGTAGACTAAACCTGGGTAGACTAAACCTGTGGAGACTAAACCTGGGTAGACTAAACCTGTGGAGACTAAACCTGTGGAGACTAAACCTGGGTAGACTAAACCTGTGGAGACTAAACCTGGGTAGACTAAACCTGAGTAGACTAAACCTGTGGAGACTAAACCTGTGGAGACTAAACCTGTGGAGACTAAACCTGGGTAGACTAAACCTGTGGAGGCTAAACCTGAGTAGACTAAACCTGTGGAGACTAAACCTGTGGAGAATAAACCTGGGTAGACTAAACCTGGGTAGACTAAACCTGTGGAGGCTAAACCCTGTGGAGACTAAACCTGGGTAGACTAAACCTGGGTAGACTAAACCTGTGGAGACTAAACCTGTGGAGGCTAAACCTGTGGAGGCTAAACCTGTGGAGACTAAACCTGTGGAGACTAAACCTGTGGAGACTAAACCTGGGAAGACTAAACCTGTGGAGGCTAAACCTGTGGAGGCTAAACCTGTGGAGACTAAACCTGTGGAGGCTAAACCTGTGGAGACTAAACCTTTGGAGACTAAACCTGTGGAGACTAAACCTGTGGAGACTAAGTCTCCGGCTCCCTGGCGGCTCCAGGTTGTTTCTGTTGAGGTGTTTCTCCACAGAGCATCAGCCATCAGGAAATGCCTCCCATCATCCACACTCCTAGTTTCCAACATGTTGGCACAGCTTTGATCCAAAGCAAATCTTCCTGCTGTCGCCCGAAGGTTTAGTGGAATCAACCAGGGCTGTGAGGTGAAGTTCAACCATGGAAAGAGGAATTAATATTTTCTTCTTCAGTTTCCTGCATCGTTTTTATGTATGAATCAGGTCTGATTCCAGCTGCAACTGAACCGAAACTTTCAGAGCAAAATTATGAAGCTTCATCAGATTACCATGAAAATATAAAATAAAATAAAATAAAATAAAATAAAATAAAATAAAAAAGTCTGAACTTGTGATACCATGTCTTCACCAGCAGAGGGAAGCATCGGCCTGTTTTCCTCCACTCGGCGGTAATAATCTGTAGTGGATTATTTTCAAGCTGAATTAAATATTTTCTCAGGTTATTTCATGTTTTGCCACAGTTTGCTTCATTTTCCTGCTGGATCTGAAAGGATTGCTGATCATTTATTAATATGCAAACTAAAAGTTACGACTGAAAGACAAAATATTAAATCATCCAAAATGACATTTATTTAAAAGTGAGAATTATATTTCTGAAAAACTTTCCTCTTTGCTCGTCTTTTGGTTTCCTCTTTCATGGCTGTTAAAAGTTTTTTCTTCTGTTTTTGCTTTTTATCACCTGAATGTTAAAATCAGACAAAGATAAATGGAAATGTCCAAAAGAATAATTATTATAGTTACTATTGGTAGAAATGGATTGATGGTGAACATTGGTGACAATATAAATAAATGAATATTAACAACTTTTACATCTTGAAACTATTTCTACTATGAAATGTTTTTAGAAACAAACAAAGAAAAGGCCAAGAGTAAAAAGAAACATGAGAAGCTGCAGGTGTTTTTATGTTTCATGTCTGTGAAGCTCCTGCAGAGTTCAGACTGAAACTTTCTCTCTCATCTCATACTTACAGTTTGGTCTGAGCAGAAACAGCAGAAAAAAGAAAATCAGATTCTGGGAAATAACAACCAAAAATCAGCCGCAGTAAATCCGGTTCCTCCACTCAGAGCATCAGAATCCATCCAGTCAGGAAACGATCTTCCTCCGCAGTGAGGCTCATCATTCCCTCTGCAGTTGGCCTTGAAACGTCTTCATGTTGACTTGGAGCAGCGAAAAGGAGCTGCAGGCTGGAGAACACTGAGACCCGACCCGACCCGACCCGACCCGACCCGAATCGAACTGATCCACTTGGTCCTGAAGGACGGTGGCATGTCTTCAGGCTGGAGGCAGCTGGCCTTATCGACTCTGTGTGTGTATGTGCGTGTAGGGGTGCATGTGTGTGTATGTGTGTGTGTGCGTGCGTGTAGATGTGTGTGTGTGTGTGTGTGTATGTGTGTGCGTGTACGTGTGTGTGCGTGCGTGTAGATGTGTGTGTGTGTGTGTGTGTGCGTGTAGATGTGTGTGTGCGTGCGTGTAGATGTGTGTGTGTGTGCGTGTACGTGTGTGTGTGTGCGTGTAGATGTGTGTGTGTGTGTGTGTGCGTGTAGATGTGTGTGTGTGTGTGTAGATGTGTGTGTGTGTGTGCGTGCGTGTAGATGTGTGTGTGCGTGCGTGTAGATGTGTGTGTGTGTGCGTGTACGTGTGTGTGTGTGCGTGTAGATGTGTGTGTGTGTGTGTGTGCGTGTAGATGTGTGTGTGTGTGTGTAGATGTGTGTGTGTGTGTGCGTGCGTGTAGATGTGTGTGTGCGTGCGTGTAGATGTGTGTGTGTGTGTGCGTGTAGATGTGTGTGTGTGTGTGTGTATGTGTGTGCGTGTACGTGTGTGTGCGTGCGTGTAGATGTGTGTGTGTGTGTGTGTGTGTGTGTGTGTGTGCGTGCGTGTAGATGTGTGTGTGTGTATGTGCGTGCGTGTAGATGTGTGTGTGTGTGTGTAGATGTGTGTGTGTGTGCGTGTACATGTGTGTGTGTGTATGTGCGTGCGTGTAGATGTGTGTGTGTGTGTGTAGATGTGTGTGTGTGTGCGTGTACATGTGTGTGTGTGTATGTGCGTGTACATGTGTGTGTGTGTGTGTGCGTGTACATGTGTGTGTGTGTATGTGCGTGTACATGTGTGTGTGTGTGTGTGCGTGTACATGTGTGTGTGTGTATGTGCGTGCGTGTAGATGTGTGTGTGTGTGTAGATGTGTGTGTGTGTGCGTGTACATGTGTGTGTGTGTATGTGCGTGCGTGTAGATGTGTGTGTGTGTGTGTGTGTGCGTGCGTGTAGATGTGTGTGTGTGTGTGTGTAGATGTGTGTGTGTGTGTGTGTGCGTGCGTGTAGATGTGTGTGTGTGTGTGTAGATGTGTGTGTGCGTGCGTGTAGATGTGTGTGTGTGTGTGTGTGTATGTGCGTGCGTGTAGATGTGTGTGTGTGTGTGTGTATGTGCGTGCGTGTAGATGTGTGTGTGTGTGTGTGTGTGCGTGCGTGTAGATGTGTGTGTGTGTGTGTGTGTGCGTGCGTGTAGATGTGTGTGTAGATGTGTGTGTGCGTGCGTGTAGATGTGTGTGTGTGTGTGTGTGTGCGTGCGTGTAGATGTGTGTGTGTGTGTGTATGTGCGTGTGTGTAGATGTGTGTGTGTGTGTGTGTATGTGCGTGCGTGTAGATGTGTGTGTAGATGTGTGTGTGCGTGCGTGTAGATGTGTGTGTGTGTGTGTGTGTGCGTGCGTGTAGATGTGTGTGTGTGTGTGTATGTGCGTGTGTGTAGATGTGTGTGTGTGTGCGTGTACATGTGTGTGTCTGTGTGCGTATAGGGGTGTGTGTGTGCGTATAGGGGTGTGTGTGTGCGTGTACATGTGTGTGTGTGTATGTGCGTGTACATGTGTGTGTGTGTATGTGCGTGTACATGTGTGTGTGTGTGTGTGCGTGTACATGTGTGTGTGTGTGGTCACCATGGTTTCCACTGGTCACCATGTTATAGATTTATGAAACCTCAGGGGATCCATCTCTCCTCAGGCAGCTGCAGTTTATCGCTGTTCAGACGTTACAGTTTGATACGTCTTGGTAAAGTCAGGTCCATCCAGGTGTTGGTCTAATCCTGTTTGATGACAGAAACACAGGAAGCTGGCAGGATTAGGCCTGATAAGCTGCAGAATGCTGACTGGGCTGGACGGTTCAGGTCCGGATTCAGAGGAACCGGACGCTGCAGTTAAAGCCACCAGAACTAAGAAGCTCTAACAACTCAGACCCTAGTGGGTTTTCAAGGCCGTGGATTAAAGGCAAATACATTTTGGCCAAATGAAGCCTCTCACAAAGCCTTGTTAACTCCTGGGAAAATATCAATAAAGCTCCACAGCAACTCATCTGGCTGAGATTCGCTGATTTATCGACACGCAGAGCTGCTCTCTGCACAGGTGACCTTGGGAAACTAATTAATCTACTTTGCATATTTACAGCCTTTTGTTGGGTAAAGCCAGAGGTGGAGGCATGCAGACTGCAGCGTGAAGGTTTCAGTTCAGGCGACGCTCCGTCCTCCCAGCGCTCTCCGCCTCATTCTGTAAAATCACATCTGAAAATCTGATGTTTCAACAGAAATGATCCACAGCATCAAACCGACTGATCAACAGGTTTTAACAGCAGCTGCTGCGAAGTGTCAGTCAATCCATAAAACTCTGGTTATTTGGCACTTTGCATAATAACAGCATGAAATGTTACAGAGAATAAAACACTAACAGTCTCTTCTTCCAATGACCCAATGAAAAATAAAATAAAATAAAACACAGCAGAAACCAGAAGTTTACATACATCAGATAAAAAGACATTTTTATTCACTGTCAGAAATGAAATCAGATCAAACTTCTCTGGTTTCAGGTCAGTTAGAATCACCAAAATGATTCTGTTGACAAAATCCACAACAAGAGAAACAAGAAACTTTAGTTCTCTCATCCTAATGTTTTCTTCTTAATAATAAAAATTCAGCGTGTGTGTGTGTGTGTGTGTGTGTGTGTGTGTGTCTCTGTGTGCGTGTGTGTGTGTGTGTGTGTGTGTGTGTGTGTGTGTGTGTGTGACAGGAACCTTTCATTTTAATTGTATCCAGGTTTGAAAACATTGTTTTCAACATGTAACATTAAAATCAGACGTTTACATTTAGAATGATAAACGTCTCTTTAAAGATGTAACTTTTATTTAAAAACATTTTCTGCAGATCAAAGCTCTCTCTGTAAAATATGAAACAGGTCATCTGTGAAATAAATTGAACTTGAACAAATAAAAATAAGTTGATTCTTGACCTGAAACAGCAGAAGTTTGTTCTGATTGAGCTTCAGGCAGACGCACACATCTTTTAGTTTAGTGTATGTAAACTTCTGGCTTCATCTGTAATCTTGGAGATTGAGGCTCAAATATCAGGAGGGATCTTCTAATCTCTGAGCTTTTCATGAATCTGTCTTTAATTTTCTAAGAGATTCGTTTCTCTGTTTATATCTGGCTGTTTGGTTAAGGAAGAAGATTAAAGAAATAAAATATAATTCTAACATTAAATTCAGAATTTTTCCTCAGATTTATGATATCAAAAGATTAAAATCAGAATCTAAAAAATATAAATTATGAGAAAAAAATCTGAATTCTGAATCTAATGGAGGATTTTATTTTCCATCTTCTGTAACAAAGATCGGCCATAAAAAGGCCGTTATTACTAATAACACAATGTTAATAAGTCTCAGTCTGTCTGCAGGAGCTGAAGAGTTTCTCATCTTCAAGCATCGTCCGTGTTTCAGAACTGAAACATCTGTAAGTTCAGGAGCAGATCTGGGATTCTCCCAGCATTCCCAGGTCACTGCTGTGATTTTCTGCTTCCTCCCCTGCTGCGGCGTGTAGCAGGCGGAGAGGAGCAGCACAGGGGAGGCGGGGTGATGCTGTGGGACCGAATCAACAGATCAATACTGCAGCCCCATCTCATGTCTGACAGATTTGTTCCTCCAGTCTGATAATTGGGTGAAAACAGAGAGCGGCACGCTGCTGCAGAGCCGCAGGTTCCTGCTGGGAGGATCTGCTGCTCCCAGTGGAAACCAGCAGAGAAAGACCAGTAAACCCACAGAGAGCAAACTGACCAGTAAACCCACAGAGAGCAAACTGACCAGTAAACCCACAGAGAGCAAACTGACCAGTAAACCCACAGAGCAAACTGACCAGTAAACCCACAGAGAGCAAACTGACCAGTAAACCCACAGAGAGCAAACTGACCAGTAAACCCACAGAGAGCAAACCGACCAGTAAACCCACAGAGAGCAAACTGACCAGTAAACCCACAGAGAGCAAACCGACCAGTAAACCCACAGAGAGCAAACTGACCAGTAAACCCACAGAGAGCAAACTGACCAGTAAACCCACAGAGCAAACTGACCAGTAAACCCACAGAGAGCAAACTGACCAGTAAACCCACAGAGAGCAAACTGACCAGTAAACCCACAGAGCAAACTGACCAGTAAACCCACAGAGAGCAAACTGACCAGTAAACCCACAGAGAGCAAACCGACCAGTAAACCCACAGAGAGCAAACTGACCAGTAAACCCACAGAGAGCAAACCGACCAGTAAACCCACAGAGCAAACTGACCAGTAAACCCACAGAGAGCAAACTGACCAGTAAACCCACAGAGAGCAAACTGACCAGTAAACCCACAGAGAGCAAACCGACCAGTAAACCCACAGAGAGCAAACCGACCAGTAAACCCACAGAGAGCAAACCGACCAGTAAACCCACAGAGAGCAAACTGACCAGTAAACCCACAGAGAGCAAACTGACCAGTAAACCCACAGAGAGCAAACTGACCAGTAAACCCATGGGGGGTGTTTGTCTGTCCAGAAACCATCAGGAAATCCTCACATTGATAAAATACATTTAAATATTTCACAACCTGGGAAACTTTGCAGAATCCAAAGGATGATTAAAAACCACAGAAGAAGACAACAGCTACAGAAAATTAAAGAATATTTACGTCCAGCATGTGTCCAGTCAGAGTTTCACACCACATATGAATAATGACAGGTTTCCTAATGAGTCCGTGTTTTCTCTCGGCCTTCCTCTGGAGAAAACGAGGAGCAGAAATGTGGAGTTTCTCTCTGATCCGGTTTGTGGGATTGATTTCATCATAGCTGGACGTCTGCAGAGCAGCGCTGATGAAACTCTGCGTCTAAAAATAGCCGTTGCTACGTCTCTGCTCAGGCTTTAATGCTCAACTCAGTCCAGAGTCCATCAGAGAGAAAGAAGATGTTTTCTGTAATGTTCCTGGTGCTTTTATTCTGAAGAGCCCTGTAATCTGGCCGTGAGGATCCTCTGCTGGTGAAAAGCATCTGAAGCTCATTCAAAAGGCTGGAACTGAAATGCAAACACTCATCGTCATGAAGATGTAACATCTTCCTGTGTTAAAGAGACGCTCGACTTTCTCTGTCCTCAGTTACATCACATCAACTTTCACTTTTAGAGGAAAATAAAAGGGTTTTGGAGCAGAAAGTTTGTGTTCTGACTCTGTAGGGCCAGACGGCGCCAATCTGGGTCAGAGCTTTACGGAGAGGATTTCTCTCTGGCATCATTCTGACTAGATTTTGTTTGTTCTGAATTAAAGTATTTAAACAGATTCCATTTTTTTATTATTTTTATGCATTTGAACTCAGCTCAGTTTTCTAACCAGCTCTGTGAAAATGAAGCTGCTGGAGCAGAAATTAAAGGAGAATTGCAGTAGACGCTTGAACCTGTGCTGAGAATATCAAATTTTCAACTTGTCGTCTCGGATCGCGTCAGGCTGTTGGAGTGTGATTCTGCTTTTTCTGCACAGCTGCACCAACTCATGAGCTTAGACTCAGAGGAAAAAGGATATTTTATTAGATTTTTTTAAAGATGAAGAGCAATTCTGCTCTTTCTTCACTGATGTGGCAAAAGAACATTTCACAGGACTAAACCTTTCAGTTTTGATCAACCGTCTTTGCTTTATGTCTCTTCCAGGCAATAAACTGTAATGATGTCCGCTGTGGAACGGAGTGGAAGGGCCTTCAGACGTACAGCAAGTTATGACTCCGCTTCACCACAGAGACTCTGACATCTAATCTCAGAAATCAGGAGGGTCAGGCCCGGTGAACCCTGGGAAATAAGAGCAATCTATCTGGGGTCAGAGCGATGAAAGCAGCCATGATGCTTTAGAGAAGAGCTGCTGCTGAACAGCTCAGTCCAAGGCCACAACTCAATGCCACTTTGATGCTGAAAGCTGCACAGATGTTGTTGCTTAATCAAGATTAATGGAGAAATCCATTCAGACTCGTTGATAAGTCTCTGGAAAAACTCCCTGCAGAGCATCGAGCTTTCAGACACTTAGGAAACTTAGAAAAAGCAGCAATTAGGGCTGAGCTTCACTTTGACTCCACTCAAACAAGCAAGGTGGAGGTGTGGTGATGCTGTGGGTTAGTAGAGACCAGCTGGCTGGACGTCTTGGGCTGAACATGGAGTCAGAATCCTCACAGACAATAAAATCCAGATATTTCAGGAAAAACAAAGTCCCCCTGATGCACTGAACTGCTCCCCCTGCTGGTGGGAAATGAGAACATCCGGGTTCTTTGGAGGCTGCAGGTTGTGAACAGATAGACTGGATGGTTACAACGGGACAGATCTGACCAGGAACTACGTAATAAATATATTCACAAAGATGAAATCATAAGATCTTCCTTTTCTTTGGCACAGAGTGAGACTGAGAACAGGCACAAGGGGAGGGAAGCAGCAGAGTGCTGAATTATCCATCCAGCCTGACTCAAAGCAGCGCTGCTGGTTTAGCAATGAGTCAGAATCTGATCCACACAGCAACGTGAAATAAGTACCAGGAAATGATCCAACTCAACCCTGAGTGAACAAATGATTGGCATATATAAAGGTCAAATAACAATCAAACTCTAGTTCACACCTGTGAAATTAAATTACAGAGCAGACGGATTAATCAGGAATATTAGTTTTTATGTTTAATGTGTTTTTTGTCCCGCTGTGACGCTGAATGTCATTTATTCCTCAGATCTCAGTCTGGAGCTGGAAGACTCTCTGCTGCTTTAGCTTTAAAGATTTCATTCAGTTCTTCTCCGACAAACAAGCAGACCAACACTTACTCTCACAGATTGCATCGATACCATTGATTTCTGCACCTTCATTTTCATCTCTCTATCCGGACAGCCATTGATTTTTTCCTTAACTCACTTCATTTCAGCAGAGGAACAGGATTATAATTACAGGCTCTCCTTTGTCTCGGAGGAGAACTTACACATTTCCGTCTCCAGGCGGCCGTTTGCCTGCGGATGTTTGTGTTGCCGTTCGTCTCCTGACCTGATGGGAATCGTCGTCTGCGTTCTGCCTTTTGTTCTGTAATCGGCTCAAACGTTGCTGGCTCCGCCGAACGCTAGCCGGCTTTACTTTTCTGTACGCTTGAAATACGTTGTGAATTATTCATAAGTGTGGTGTTTTCATCCTGCTTTCTCCAAACTGTCACACTGCATTTTAATTGCTCTTCAGTCTCTCCAGATTTATAGAAGAAACACTAAGAGGTTTGACCTTAACGCTTCAGCCCTCTTGCCATTTGCAGTCAAAACATTCATGCTTTTCCCTTCCTATTGTCCAGAGGATAACCCGCTGGGTTCAGCAGGACAGCTAAAAGGCCTAAATCACCAGGGAGACTGCTCTTTTTCCTCACTCTTACTTTTCCTCCTTGCAACGCGCTGGCTAAGGTCAAGAGTCTGTTATCAAGCTGAGCAAGAACTGGGCCGTAAATCCAACAACAGGCGTGCATTTTAAGACGTTTCCTTTTTTTACGCTGAGATCGATAGTTGAGACTGTCAGAGATTCTTGCAAAGCCAGAAACTGGAGGGCAAAGAATCAGGAATGTGATAGCATCAGGTCCACAGCCTGCAGCCGAATCAGACAGAAAGCAGAGCAGAGGAGAGGAGTCAGTCTGATGCAGAATGGATGAGTCCCAGGTAGAACATCATTTAAACATCCGTTCTGACTTGTTTTCTGTAATAATCTATAGTTGTGATTCTTCCAGCTAAAAGCTCCATTAGCAGTAAAGACATTGTTCTCCCCTCTTAGAGGACGTTGGTGAGTGAAAAAGGAAACATTGATGATTCTTGGAGAATTTTCCTCCTTCGGTCCGGTCGACCCGGTTCTACTGGAACCAGAACATCTGCTCCACCTCCAGCTGCTGTGGCTCTGAGTCAAACCAACCTGTTCCCCTCCTGGCCTGTGGGGGCGCTGCACCAAGATCCACTGAGGGAAACGACACAAAAACCTCTGAAGACACTGAGAGCAACTTCCTTCTTCACCAGATGGAAACAAGATGGAGGATTTTAGCGGTTGGAGGATTTCTCTTTAGGCTAAAGACCAGGAGCCATTTCTGCTGCTAGTGCTAGGCTAGCACGTTAGCTTTGGTTGTATTTACCCAGAATGCCCTGCGCTGTAGTCCACTTCCTGTTTTTGGAGCGGTCTCTGGTCCGCTTGGCGTTCACATTCAAACTGAACCAGAGTTCACTTTAACCGAACCCAGATGAGGTTTGGAGGACCAGAGGTCAGAGGTCAACTGGACTGGACTTTGACTAGACAAACGGACTTTAGTTGGATTAAAGCGGACTGAACAGAACTGGGCTGTGTAAACAGTGAATGTGAAGGTTTTTAGTGCCATCTAGAGGGCATGTCAGGAACTGTTACTGATTTTCTAAATATTAAATGATTTTCATTAAACCAGAAAATGTATTTTTATAGGAAATTTTGCTGTATTTATTTTGTTGTGACTCTGTAGTCCTTCAGTTATTTTCTCCTTTGATCATTTCTTTATTTTTTTGTTTTGCCATTTTATTTTATTACCTGTATTAATTCAGTTCATCTCATTGTTTCTGATTTGAATTTGTTTAGTTGGATTCGTATTTATTTCTATCTAGAGTTCAGGTTTCCTTTCCTCTTTCATTCCCTGCTCCTTCCCCAGCTGCTTCCACTCACCTGTAATTAGCTCTTCTGGCTCGTTGCTCATTCCCACTCTCTCCTCTGTTCCCTATTTATGAAAACCTCCTGTTCACCATCTACTCTTGTTTTCTGTAAGTTATAATAAACTTCCATCATGCTCATTTTGCTGGGCCTCTTCAAAACGTCAGCATCACTTCCAGTCATAAAAAATAATTCACTTTAACTGTAAATCTGCCAGGCGTGTGAATAATTGTTTTCTCCTGCATGTGTCCTGCAGCGTTTTAATGTTAATCTCTGATTATAACCGACATAAAGTGCCAGTCCATCCGTTTCCTCTGAACCTGCAGCAGGAAGGCAGTGCAGCAGCTCCGGTCCTGGTATCGAGCCTGTGAACCTTTAAGTTGCTCTTAAAGCCGAAGTGAGTCTGAATCCCTGAAGCACCACGATTGACTCTCCAACTATGTGAAAATCAATCTCATTTCTGCACAGATCTGGATAAAAAAGTGAAACTGACAGTGGTGTATTGAACCATCTTCATGCTGAACTTTACTGAGACCTGTTCATAAAGACAAACTAATTACATGAAGAAAAGAGGAGGAAGACGGTGGCTGGGTGAAATGATCAGCCTCTGATTAGACGAAGCCACATCAGGGAAAACGATGCTAATTAGGTTAGCAGTTAGCCTGGTTTTCACGAAGAGAAATCAAAACCCAGCTCAGCATTCTGAAAACTGAAGCCTTCTCATGCACCTCGATTTTGAGTTTTTATATCCCGTGACCCTGTTTTCATGTCCCAAATTTCAGCCACAATCAGCCATTTTTAGCTCGAGTTCCTCCTGACATCCTCCAGGTTTTCAGCAGCGAGTATGAAGTGTGATTTAAAACCCTCTGGAGAACCAGATCTGTGATTTCTCCTGCATGAAATGCTGCTGGATGCTGGTTTCAGAGGAGAGCTGAGCCTGTGGCTGGTTGATACAGATGACAGGATTAAGCCGAGACTGAAGGCTGCGTTTAGCGCAGAGGTTTAATCGGTAAAGAGTTTGTTTGCATGAAAACGTTTCTCTGCCTTCAGCAGACAGTCGGCAGGAACGCTGCAGCAGGTTGAAGCTGTTTCCACTGAGCTGCAGGTTTACAGATGAAGCAGCGCCTTAAATCTGGGACAGCGCCCCCTGTGGGACGAGCTGCTCCTCGGTCTTAGAATCTGTTCAGTTTGTTTAAATTCAAACAGCTGTCTTTCTTTTGGTGGATGAATCTTTTTGTGAATTTCTCTGTGTTTCCTGCTGAGGGATTCAGAGATCTGAGGATTTTCACTGTGAGCGGTCAGCTGGAGCAAACACAACGTCCAGCAAGGAGGAAGACGCTGCAGAAAAGGCCACGAAGGAAACGCCTCGGCACGGAGCTGGACCGCCGGCCGGGTTCTGGTCCAATAAATCCTCTTCTGAGTCACTTTCTGAGGAAGAATCTGGTTTCCAATTTTGAAAAAGTGAAAAAGACTTTTTAGTTTGTTTCCTGATTGTGGTGGATCAGGTTCCAGTTCACGATTCAAACTGCAGAAATCAATTATTCTCATAAAATGACCACATTTTGCAGATTTTTCATTTAAAATACAGAATAAAATGCAAAAATATGAAAAAAAAAATCTTTTTGCTTTAGCGGCATTCCTTCAGTGAACTCCTGATCATCAGCAGCTAAGAAATCCTGAAAATGTTTTACATCAGAGTGAGGCTGATCAATTATGTTTTCAATTAACCCATTAATTCCTGGATGGCTTTTAGTGCAGAATTAGAACAACGTGAAGCTAAAACTGCTGAGTTCTTTACAAACAGACAAAAGTTTTGTTCATGCAAAATGTATATAAATGTAAACGGCCTATTCCAAGTCTTCCTGACTCTTTCCTGAGATGTTCTTGATAGTTGGAAGACTGTAAATGATTCTGTGCCAGAAGTTTTTTTCTCCTGATTTCCATCAAACCATCAAACTGGTTTCATGTTGTGAGAAGCCAAAGTGTGAAAAACGTGAAAAAAGCTGAAACAGTTTTTAACTTTCCTGAATGTTTGACTCGCCGTCTGGATCTGCTGGGTTTGACGTTCTTGTATTCTCAGCTTCCTTCAGGAAATCCAGGGTAAAATTCAACACAGGAATTGAATTTCAGTTCGGTTTAAATGAAATGTCAGGAGGAATTTTGGTTGTTTGCTGCTTTGACCTTAAACCAAAAGGTCTCCTAGACGTGGCGCTCGTGTTTTGACAGCAAATAAAGCGTGAGCAGTTTTATAAACCCAGGAGGACTTTCATTTGCTCACAGCCTTTCCAAGGTGTTCTGTCTTATTATTTCATCTATTTCTCTGCTGCCTTTCATCAAACGGACCCAGAGTGGTGTTGGTCTCTGGAGATGACCCGATCAGTGGCGAGGCGCGCTCTGATCCGCTCCGTGACCCGAACGGCCTGCGGGCCAGAGGAGTCTGCCACCAGGAATAAGATAAAAGCGCCAAGAGAGTCTGAGTCCAACATGCAGGTGAGAGCATCAGTATGGGAGGAAGGCAGCGAGGAGCGACAGCAGAGTGAGTGAATGTAACAAACCTCCAGCGTTGTTATCTCTGCAGCAGATGGAGGAGAACAGAGCAGGCCTGTGATTAATGGAGGTGGGTGTCGGTAAGACAATGCAGGTGGGATATTAATTCATCAGTCTGGCAGGAAGCGCCGTCTGTAATTGGAGAAGATTCTCTCAGGATGTGGAACACGTAGAAAATGAAAAGCAAAGTTTGTTCAATGTCAGAAACGGCAAAAAGGAAATATATTTTACACAAACCGATCGGCAGCTCAGAACGCTTCAAACAAAGGTTAACATTAAGTCTTTAATATTAAACTTCACTTCCGTCTCCATCTAGAAGAGACAGGATTTAAAACATAAAGTGATGTATTCAAAAAGGAAGGAAAAACTAAAGGTAGCTTCTAGGTTTCAGTTAAATAACATCAGAATTAAATGAGTAAAAATTCAAGGTCTAAACTAGAAATACAAAATGTGACGAAGCAGAAAAATATCTAATTAATTACAGAAAGAGAAACTCTGAAGCTTCAGGATTTGGGTTTTGGAAATGAATCGCCATAAAATATCAAATAAAATTATATCTGGTTTTCAAAAAGAGAAGAGTTTCTGTTATCAGGAGATCAGTAGAGCTGCTGCTCCTTCAAAAATAGTTTTTATTTTATCTTTTTGCCAGAACTGAAATTTTGTCCCATCAGAATAATTTTAGAGAAATGGATTCGGTTCTGCTGACTCAGCGACAGAAGCTGAAAGACGCTGACCTTGAGCTAAGCCCCGCCTCCTCCTGTCTGAGTTCCACCTCTTCCTGTCTGAGCCCCGCCTCTTCCTGTCTGAGTTCCACCTCTTCCTGTCTGAGTTCCACCTCTTCCTGTCTAAGCCCCGCCTCTTCCTGTCTAAGCCCCGCCTCTTCCTGTCTGAGCCAGGCCTCTTCCTGTCTGAGCCCCGCCTCTTCCTGTCTGAGCCCCGCCTCTTCCTGTCTGAGCCAGGCCTCCTCCTGTCTGAGCCAGGCCTCCTCCTGTCTGAGCCCCGCCTCTTCCTGTCTGAGTTCCACCTCTTCCTGTCTGAGTTCCACCTCTTCCTGTCTAAGCCCCGCCTCTTCCTGTCTAAGCCCCGCCTCTTCCTGTCTGAGCCAGGCCTCTTCCTGTCTGAGCCCCGCCTCTTCCTGTCTGAGCCCCGCCTCTTCCTGTCTGAGCCAGGCCTCTTCCTGTCTGAGCCCCGCCTCTTCCTGTCTGAGCCCCGCCTCTTCCTGTCTGAGCCAGGCCTCCTCCTGTCTGAGCCAGGCCTCCTCCTGTCTGAGCCCCGCCTCTTCCTGTCTGAGTTCCACCTCTTCCTGTCTGAGTTCCACCTCTTCCTGTCTAAGCCCCGCCTCTTCCTGTCTAAGCCCCGCCTCTTCCTGTCTGAGCCATGCCTCTTCCTGTCTGAGCCCCGCCTCTTCCTATCTGAGCCCCGCCTCTTCCTGTCTGAGCCCCGCCTCTTCCTGTCTGAGCTCCGCCTCTTCCTGTCTGAGCCCCGCCTCTTCCTATCTGAGCCCCGCCTCTTCCTATCTGAGCCCCGCCTCTTCCTGTCTGAGCCCCGCCTCTTCCTGTCTGAGCTCCACCTCTTCCTGTCTGAGCCCCGCCTCTTCCTGTCTGAGCTCCACCTCTTCCTGTCTGAGCCCCGCCTCTTCCTGTCTGAGCCCCGCCTCTTCCTGTCTGAGCCCCGCCTCTTCCTGTCTGAGCTCCACCTCTTCCTGTCTGAGCCCCGCCTCTTCCTGTCTGAGCCCCGCCTCTTCCTGTCTGAGCCCCGCCTCTTCCTGTCTGACACACAAATAAACTGTATTTGTTTCACACAAACGATCCTTCAGATCGTCCACCAAAGAAGAAGAAACATAAACATCTCAACACAGGAGTCAGATAAGGCCGGGCAGAGCTTTAAGGTAAAACTACAATAAATTATAGGAACAGCAAAAAAAATTAAGAGGGAGGAAATCTGGAAGTGCAATAAAACCAGGAAGATTTGATCAGAGTAAGTTATCATGCAAACTGGTTGTAAAACTGCAGTGAACATAAAGTTCTTGCCTGCAGACACTCAGATACCCAGATGGGAGTTTAATCTGGTGTTTCAGGAATATTTCAGATTAGTTTCCATAATGTTGTGATTTCTGTTATGATGGTAATTATCATCATCACCTTCCAGACAGAGTAAAAAACTGATCTGATGAGGTCTGAGCTCATTCAGCCGGTCATCAGCCGGTCATCAGCCGGGCTCCAGGCTTCATTAGGAAGCTGCTGTAATCATCCTGAAGTTATGGATGATTAGAAGTTATGGGTTATTACCTGCAGGTCTCCCTCCATCATCATCCTCTGGCTGCAGATCGGACCGACAGGAAGAGCTCACTCTGAGAAACCTCAGATAACCCAAGTCAATTTAAAAACAACAGTGGCTGCAGGTTGTGTCTGTTCTGTGAATCTTTGCGTCCTGCTGCGGTTTTATTTCTGCAGCAGAAGCAGAAGCTGGGCCTCTCTGTGAGGAGCGTTGAGGCTTTTCTGTGTTCCTCCAGCCTGAAGTTGTGCCTTCAGATTAATTGTGGATGTTAAGGCGGCCTGCCGGCCGCTGGGCGCCGCGGCCGCTTCCATGACCTCCAGCTCCGATCGGACACACCATCAAACGAGATAAGAAAATCAGAGAAATTCTGACTCTGGGTTTTGGTATCATAATCTCTGTTTTGTTTATCTTCATGTAGTTCTGTCTCTTTTCTTATCTTTTGTAGATAAATCAGGGATTTCTGCCTGACTGTAGATAATTATTACTTCTAATGAGGCGAGATAACAGATTATCTCTTCTACAACGACCCATTGTTTCTTTATCTAAGCTGTAGAGTTTAATAATTTAAACTGCTGACGCCTTTAAGTGTTTTCTGTTTTTATGGCTCATTCACTTCGCAGCAGGAGTTTCAAACGTTTCACATTTAAGAAAAATTCATATTCAGATGTTTCTTTTAGTGGTTGGACTTGATTAAAACTTTTAATTGAGGTAATTGCAGGATCTGTAATTAAATAATTGCATTTTAATCAAAAACTCTACATCAACAAAATAAACAGTATTTTCCATTTCAAATCCCTTTTTGCTGCTAAATTATTGAATAAATAACAAACATGTTTACAGTTTTTCAGGAAGTCCTGATCGTTCATGCAGATTCTTTAGAAATGCAGATGCTAACATTAGCGTTAGCTGCTACATGCTTAGCATTGAGATGCTGTTTAGCATAGCTTCGCTGATAGGCTAACTCCTCTTAGCACAACTGGAACACAACAACAGTCGTTTTAGCATCAAATCAGATCAGTTTGAATTTATCGACACTGGACCGAGAAAAGCGGCTTCATCGTCCATCACTGTTAGGATTCTGGTGCGTCAGTTTTACGGCTGTACCAGAAACACAACACAAAGGTTCCGGTGTTCGGTGTTAAAACAAAACGATCTGCTGCAGGCGAGGAAAGGATTACAACAATTTACCCCATTTTTTGTTAAAATCAGATTTTAAAAGTCCATTAGAGGAGAACATGCCTCTAATTTAAAAATGTATTTATTGGTTGATTTATTTAAAAATGATGGGATTCTTCGATTTGATGCATTTAATCAGATTGTTCCCTTGCTGACCTCCAGATCACTGATCTGAGTCAGGAAAGGTTGATTGGTTCATGTCTGTTATTTATTGTCCCTCAGTGGATCTGCAGGTGCAGCAGCAGCAAAGTGAAGAGCTGATGGAGGAACAAAAAGTAGAAAACGATACACTAAGGGTGAATTTAAAATATAAAAACCCCCATAAACAATCCAGCTGTTCAGGTTGTCAAGGCGAAAAGTTCATAAAAGTAAACAGAAGTTTAAGAATTAGACATTTAAAATCGACGAGGAAACAATTGATTTTTGTGTTTTTATTTGCACCAAAGTAGAAAACCTTCGAGTTCGAAATATTTTTTCCCTCCAGATTCAACAAATATCCGCTCCAGTGCAGAAACACTGGCTTGTTGGAGCTGCAGCTCCAATATTGACCGTTCTCATTTAAGCAAAGTTGAGGCGGCAAGTCTGACGGATCAATACCAGGCTCCTAAGATCCCCCGTGTGTGTGTGTGTGTGTGTGTGTGTGTGTGTGTGTGTGTGTGTGTGTGTGTGTGTGTGTGTGTGTGTGTGTGTGTGAGGCCAGCCTATTAGCTGCAGCCATCATCCTGCTCCCATGGCGGCGCGGTCACACCGTGTTTGCCCATGCAGCCTCCTTAAGCTCTCGGCTCTATTAAGTCTCTGCATTTCCTTGATGCTCACATCCATTCATTCGTCCCTGGAGGCGGGGGGCGTCCGGGGGTCCAGCACTGAACCGTACATCGCACCAATTGTCCAATTTGTGCTCAGGTTGGATGCTGCTGCTGTAATTGCAGCTCAGATAACGGCTCCTGTTTCCAGCGGCGGAGCGAAGAGCATTTATCACCGGAGCGTTTCCTCTTATTGCACCACAGCTAATTTCAGAGGTAAATGCTGGAAATGTAACATTTATCTCACCAATGATGGAAGTTCTGCAGAGCCTGAAGATACATTTTGTGTTTAGTATAAAAAATATGATGGATGGAAATAGACAGAAGGTGGAAAAAAGCTCAAAATGCTGAATGATAATTTGATGAAGCTGAATAAATAAAAATCAAACTAGAAACACCTGAAAATACAGAATCAGTAAATATTACACATATCTTTAGTTTTCAGCCAAAGTGAAAAGCTGTTTGAGATGGGAAATTAAAAAGTCAAATGCAAATTTAACAAATAAAAGAATAATGGGGATTATTGTTGAGTGTGAAGATTAAAGACCAACTAACATGAAACAAACCAGGAAAAACTAAAAACATTTTTCTCATATGAATTTCTCTTTTTCAGCAATAATTGTCAACATGACAGAACATTTCCAACCTGCTCCGTAGCAACACTTTCCTGGAAACATCTTTTCCATTTTGAGACGTTTCAACCTGCTTAACAGGAACATCTGGCAATTAGAAAACCTTAAAAACAAACCAATAAAACAATAAAACTGTTACTTTATCATGCATTAGGGCGGGAGACAGAAAAAAAATTAGAACATTTCTGCCATAAAGACTAAAATTTTGAGATTAATCTCAGAAATCTTCTGTTTCAAAGTTGAAAGTTTTTGACTTTTGAAATTTTCTTCTACAAAATCGCAGTCAGGTGTGCAGTTCAGCCACGCCCTCCTACAAAGATCTTCTGCTCAGAGAGCTCTCACTCTCACACAAAAAGGACGCATGGAAAAGTGTTAAATGTGATTAAATTCAAAGTTCTCCAGTTGTTGACCAGACCCATAAATCAGCTGATGCATCTGGTAAATTCATGTTTATGAGAAGTTTTATGTGAGTCCATGTTAATCAGGCAGCGGTGCCCAAACTGGGCCCTGGAGGGCCGACAGCCTGCATGTTTTCGTTCTTCCTCCTCACTGAGCCATCAGGGTCCAGGTGCTTTAAACCAGGGAAAACTAAACCACGCAGGAAGCCGGGCCTCCAGGACTGAGTTAATGGACTCAGACTAAAAAAAAAAATCAGTTTTTTAACTCCAAAACTCAGCATCAAGTCTTTTCTCCTTAAGTATGCAGATATTTCTAAATTGCATTCAGTACAAAATTATAAATTATACACTAAACCAAAACATCTGTAGCCTTTTTATCCATTTTAAACAGGATAAACACAAACACACAGAATCTCCTCCTCCAGGCTCAGCAGCATCACCAGCTCAGAAGGACAGAATCCATTTTTCCATCTTTGAGTCACTCAGCTCCACAGAAGCTGCGTAATCCAGACCATGTTGGAGTTTCTGCCTGATTAGCCTCTGCAGTCAGTTTGTGACTGAACGTGATGCATGAGGTCAGCAGCCGCCTGCCAGGCTGCGCTCTGCCAGAGTTCAGGAATAACAAAATAAAACTAAATAAGGTGTAAAAGCTCCGGCTTCGTCCTGTGGGGATGAAACTTGTTTTGTATTTCAGTCCAGAATGGAAAGTTGGTTTTATGGCAAACCTCCAACGTTTATCAGCAGATAATTCACAGCTTCAGGGTGGAGTCGGCTGAAACAGGAGGAAACGAACAGCAGCACTGCAGCTCTTCTTAATTTGGATGAATTAATTTAAACAAATTATCAAATGGCAGTAAAGTCAAACGTAAATCACTTTTGACTTTATTGCCATTTACTGCCGACTCTCCAGCCGTCCTGTTGTTCTGCAGATCGGACCGTCAGTTTCTGTGAATATCAGCAACATTTCAGACGGTCAAAACGACGATTTTAGAGGGAATTAAAAAGTATTTTAGATTCAAATCATTTATCTTGGATCTGTGAAGGTTTAATTTTGTATTTCAAGGCAGTTTAAAAAAATTACTTTGCTGTTTTTTGAAAGGAATAAAAAGAATCTAAAATAATCTGCAACATTTTCAGTAGGAAGGTAAAACTTTTCAAGGAAATCCAGGACATTTTGTCAGATAACTGAAGGAGGAGGGACTTCCTGTGATGTACAGAGTCTAAAAGTATCCAAACCCCTGAACCTCCTTCTGTTATGTCCAGTAATGTCCACAAATGTATCTGTAATTCATTAGGCTTTAATACGACAGATTAAAAGAAATAGTTCAGATTTATGAAGTGGAATAAATGTTTTATTTTAAATTAAAATCTGAAATGTGTGGTGTGGATTTGATTTGAATTCCTTCAACCTTAAAACTGGACAAACTGGAATTATGAAAATAAATTTCCTTAATAATGATAAAGGTTTTTGCAGTATTAGTTGATTTTTTGTCTGAAGGTGTATTTCAGTAGAAACGTTTCTTGCATCATGTGACCAACAGCAGGATGTTTTTAATGACTTACACCATGAACAAATTAATTCATGTGATTTTAACAGAATTTCTTACTTCACTGAAAATTCAGTTTTTCATAAATTACTGTGAAATCAACAGTTTTGTTCTGATCTGCAGCTGCTGCTGAAACCGAGTCAGACTGGAGAACATCTGTGGTCTCAGTTTTCAAGTCCTGCTACAAATTCTCAATTGGATTCAGACCTGAACTTTGACTAGGCCAGTTTAACACCTGAACATGTCTTGATTTAAGTCATTTCATTGTGCAGTATTAGTTTTTTTAGTGTTTTTCCTGGTTGATCCTCATTGTCCTGCATGTTTCTGCTTTAACACAACGCATGCAGATAACTGGATTATTTCTTTATTGCACCTTAAGTTCCTGCAGAAACAAACAGATTGATGACAGTTCCTCTGCTGCAGCGTCACATTTAGAAACTCACATGACAGCGGGCAGCCTCTCTGATACGGACTGGACAGGAAGCTGCTTGTTTTCCTGCTCAAACAGTCAGAAGGTCACAGATATCGACCTGCATTCATAACCATAATAACTACGAACAGATCGCTGTGTGACGGAACAAAAGAACCAAACTGGAATGAAACGATCATTTCTCTCAAATCCAGGAGTTTAAAGGCCAGTGTTGCTCTTCATTAAATAAAAGGTAACATATGAATATCCCTCCATGTGGCTCCTGATTTAAGTTAGAAATATTATATTTGTAAATCGTCTTACATGTAGCAAATAATTCTGATGATTCAAATTCACCAAAAACAAGAAAAGTAAAGTCAGATTTAATGCAGAGCAGATTTTTTTTATGTAAATATCTGTAATGTGGTGATAAATGAAACACACGAGTTGATAAGTGTGAATAACACTCATGATGATCTTTAATTATCTGTAAAACAAAAATCCACAAGAACAGTCATATGTTGTAGTTTTGAAGTTAGTTGTGCAATAACATTTATGCTGTTTCCATTCATACCAAAATGTATAATTTTTGTTAAAAAATGACAAAGAAACACAGAAAAGTCTTTATGTCACTTAAAAGGACAGAAAAGCTTCCATGGCTGCAAATGAATCTCACAATCTTTAATAAGGAATAATTAGTGGCTGCAGGATTATTCAGCACGAAAACAAAGTATTGCACAAAGAGAAAAGGCTTTGGAGATGACATCATTATTAAAGAAGGAGCAGAAGTTTCTGAGATCAGCTGCACAAGGTGAGTGGATGCAGAGCAGCTAACACCTCCTGCCAGCCGCACAGATCAGATGTTCCTCATTTTTTGCAAGCAGACCAAAGAAAGAAGAAAGAATGTGTAGAAAGACTGACTTCAGAGAAAACAACATATAACTGACATCATTGATTACATCAAGTTAAAACTGAAGGTACATTTGGGCAACAATCCAAATCCCTAAAAACTGTAATCCCTTCATTGGTTTGTTCATAAATTAGGTCGATAAAAAAAACAGATCTATAAATAATGAGCAACCCTCTAAATAATATATCATGATGGATTGCTCTTCTGCCACTAAAATTACAAAGCTCAAATCACAAATAACATCGTGTTCAAGTATATACAGACGTAGAGAAGAAAAACCTGTAGTATTCTGATTTACTTTCACCAGTAAGACCAAACCTATGTGGGGTTTCAAGGTTTTATCAGTTAAATTAGTGGATATGTCAGGATTAAAGCTGCAGACTTTTGGGTTTTAGTGGGACTGAATAAATTTGTTCATTCAGGATTAATTACTGTCACTCAAACCATAAAGTCATGCAGGAGAACAAAACGCTGCAGACTGAGCAGTTTGAGTTCGGCGTTACAGTGGAGCTTATCTGACATGGATTTCAGGGATTTCTCCAGTATCTCCAGTATCTCCTAACGCTCCCAGTATCTCCAGTATCTCCTAACGCTCCCAGTGGCTCCAGTATCTCCTAACGCTCCCAGTGGCTCCAGTATCTCCTAACGCTCCCAGTGGCTCCAGTATCTCCTAACGCTCCCAGTATTTCCAGTACCTCCAGTATCTCCTAACGCTCCCAGTGGCTCCAGTATCTCCTAACGCTCCCAGTGGCTCCAGTATCTCCTAACGCTCCCAGTGGCTCCAGTATCAGTGTCTGCAGGTTTGGACTCCCTGACAAACCCCGTCTTGCCTTGTTGGCGTTTTCTCTGTGGTTATGGCTACGACATCCTCAGCGTCACGTTTTGGGATCATTTTTTGTTGCTTTACACACAAAACAAAACGAAGGAACAAAAGTTTCTAAATCTGACATGATTTAAAAGTGTGAGATTTCCAAATAACTCTTTATGCAAGTTTTATTGAACACAACTTAAACTGCATTCAAATGTTACAAACCAAACAGGAAGCAAACATGCTAACGCTAGCCTAGCATAAAATTATTCAACATGAAACGAAGCAGCAGAATTTTATTAGAGTCTAGTTGAGTTTGTTGAGTCAGATATATACTTAAAAACAAAATACGGTGTAATACATGTTTTAGATTACATGTTTTCATAGTAGCTGTTGTCTTACTGAGCTAATCTGCTAATTCAATCTGCAGACAGGATTAAATATCTGCTGCTGCCATCAACATGGACCATCCAGGACATTTCTTAGTCATCAGAAGCTTTAATTTACTTTAAAGGTGTAAAGTCATTGATTTTATTAATGTCTATAAAGAATTAGCTAATGCTAATTAATGTTGGCTAATGCCAATTCTGATTAAAGGACATGAATCAGTATCAGAAACTTTCCTTCAGCATCTTTTGTCAGTTTTCTTTGTTTCTTGTTTCTTTCAGAGAAGATAATTTCCTTCCATCTTCACCTCTTTCCATTTGCTTTCGAAACTACGGCAAATTCTTCTTTTGATGTGGATATTATGTTCATTATCAGTATGCAGCCATACTTATCCTGTCTGGGTGAGAACGGTGGCGTCACACGGGTCCAAAAGAGGAAAGAAGGGGAACATCAAGTCATCCGACACCTGAGATACATCACTTTGAACCTCTGCTGTTCCAAATAGCACATTTGCTTTGGAATCAAGGATTAGAAATTCACGTTTTGCTGCATCAGAGTAAATTAATGTTGTCATAATATAATTTTGTTTAGATAAGGATTAGATGACTACCTGGGAATGAAACATCATCACTTATGAAAGTCCCCAATTGGTCAGATAATTAAAAAACAGGCCAAGGTGCCAGTTTCACTTTCAGTTTCAAGCATCTGACATGCTGAGGTGAGTGAGTCTTCAGCAACTCAGTGAAATTTAAAGTGATGTCATTTCTGTGATGCTTGAGTCCCAGTTCTGTCGGTTTCAGGGTTTCATGGAATATGTGGCGAGTCAAATATGTCCAAAGAACCAGAGGCATCCTGATCCTGGATTATCTGGAGAGAAGCAGAGATGCAGCAGAGCTGAATACGCAGCGAGGCGTGATTTATCCCAGGTGGTCTCTGGTCCTCCTTCACCAAAGGTAAACAGCAGACAACGCTCAGCTGTCTGGAGGAGAATTTCACCAGCAACTCGTTTGGTTTTGACACCAGAGTCACAGCAGGTCAGGGTCGACGTTGCTCTGGAGATTCTCCATTTGAGCTCATTTTACAATTCTGGCAAACTACAGATTTTGTTCTGCATGATGATGATGGCGGTGAAATGACAGAGGATAAAACTGATGTGCAAGCATCAACATACCAACTAATTAGCTCATTTACTAATATCTCACTTCAGGGTGTCGACTGGTGCAAGGAGGACAGAGTTAGGAAGGAAAACCTGCCCCTGCAGACTCAGTCATATTATTATGAAGAACTGATGGTTTGTGGATGTTGCACATCTCTTCCAGCTGATCACCGGCCTGATCATCTTTAATAGCAATAGGTCATCGTTTTTCCACCAATTTAAAGGTGAGAGATGAAGACATCCGACATTTTTTATTTTTCCTGGTAATTTCTGCAAGATCCATAACACAGTCACTAAATATCATTTATAAATTTCTGTTAATTCAGACCAAACATCCATAAAAAGTCTTGAAGATGGCGGTAATGAAACTATGTGAACTCTGCTCACCGTGTCTGTGGGTGTTTCACAGTGGAGAACATCGACTGCCAACATTTCTCACAACAAATTCCTTCACTTCCCACAAGTCCAGTGGGTACCAGTGAGCTTGATGATCTAGATGGGAACCTAATCCAGTTTCTTCTCCAACAAGGAAGGCAACCGACACAATGCAGCACAAAGCAGCAGACTGGCTGCACCGTCTCCTCGCCTGCAGCAGTTCAATGTGGAAACGGTTTGTGTACCGTATGCATAACGGACTCAGGATGTTGGATGATGTCTTTGCAGCTGATGGAGTTCTGTTGGGACCTTAAAGACCCACTGGTGGGTTTCTGACCATGAAACAACCTGCCTGAGTCAGCTCCTCTAAGTGCTCTGACCGTGAGTGGAGGAGTCGGGGCCTCAGCTCAGCGGTTTGCCGGTCAGAACAAAACTTGATTCTCTCAACAAAAGCTTGAACCCAAGCAGCTGGAAAGGCTTCCTCCATGGGCGGCTGAAGTCAAGTGGCTTGGGAAGACCTCTGAGTAGAACTGCTCCACATTGAAAGGAGTCAGCTGAGGTGAATCTAATCGGGGATTCCCAGGAGGCCGACCCAGAACCAGAACCTGCTGGAGTAGTTAAATGTCCCTTCTGGCCGGGAACGGCTGGGGATGTCGCAGAATTAGACTGGGTTTCCCTTAGAGCTTTTCATCCTGACCTCAGGCAAGCAAAGCACCACAGATGGATGGATGATATTTTACAACTTATAAATTGTGAATTATATTTTGCTAAGGTTTGGTATTTTTTGTGGGAAACTAGAAAAACGAGGCGTACCACCCTAAAGACTTTGACCCAAACGGTGATATGAACCCAACCAAGGAACCTTTTAGGCTTTGGCATTTGCTTCATATTCTGTGTACAGTTGGACAAATTAGAAAAGCAGCAATAAAAATCACTCAGCTAGTCAAAGTTTGGATTTCAAACTGAACTGATGCCAATGAACAGGAAACTCCCCTAACCTGCTGGTTCGGCCGGTAAACCATAATACTCCACAAAGAAACGGAGACGACGACACAACAAAGCAAACTGGTTCATTTAAGAGCTTATGGCGTTCTATACAATAAGGCATTGCTTTAATGGGAAACACTGGACAAACACTTCACAGTTTAATCAGCGTTTGATTGGCACGTGACACCTGGTCAGCCAAGCATGACAGCGTCTTCAGACTGATTGTTTTCGCCACTCGACTCTCGACGATCCGCGACGCTGAGGCCTGATCTGCAGAGATGGAAGCAACTGGCCAAAATGACAGCAAAAATCCAAAATCATTCAGAGCCGCTCTGCGCCACAAGCTAGAAAACAAACAGAAACACACTCCCAACGCACATATTAGATCCACATAGTTTGCAGACATCGGTGGAAATAATACTAATCTGGGAACTTTTCCTTATCTAAAACAGAATTAATAAATGGAAACACCTAATAAACTCCACTTGGGACAGTAGTCCAGAGGGCCTTTATGCAGCTAAGATAGCCTATTTACAATCATCTATAGTATGCAACACAAATAGCCTGTTTCACTTATAGTCTAAGCTGATATGTTCCGGCCGTTTGTCAAAGAAGAGAAAACCTAATCCAAAAAAATGGGAATTCATTAATTGTGCTTTTTAACCCACAGATCCCCTTCACTGCTGAAACGGGACAATTTCAAGAGGCACCAACTGAAGTGCGTACATCAGATAATGAGCATCTCTAAAGCTATAACAAAGACTGAAATACAAACAGTAAAGAGTTTATTTATATGTCTATAAAGGTGGTACAATTCCCTTCCAGTCCTACGTCCGGTTTAAAAAATATTTTCTTCACTGCGTCCTGCGTCCGACAGGAAGGATCTTTGAGTCAAAGCAAAGCCCTTATGATGCTCTCAGAGAACAAAAGTCTTTGCCAGGATTTTCCTAGTCGTCCAAATTCTGGATCACACACAAAGCTAAAAAACAACAAGAAGAGTTTTAATGACGGATGCTGATAACGTCCGGTCACATTTCTGATGCAATCGTCCGACACGGTCTTTAGACAGTTACCTCGTTCTTACTGGCAGTGCGGTACGTGTGGTGGTGGCCGGGAATGTACTGTAGGTGGTCCACCGTGTGTGTCCGTCGGGACGCGAACGCCTGCCTCTTGGACGTGGACGTGCCAGCGTGATGGTTGACCATCAGCGTGTTGTACGAGTCATTGGAGGCACTGGGTTGGGAGTGCATCTTGGTCATCTTGTGGCGGTCCATGACCGGCGTGGTCGGCATTAGCATGTCGGCGTGAGACATCGCCCGCGCCATGGCCTTCTCCCGGAACTTGTCACGCCTCATCGCCGGGGACAGCAGAGGATCCTGGGAGTGGAGGCGGTCCGCCGACAGCAGCTGCTCGTTTGAGAGGTTGCGGCTGCTTCCGTACGCGGCGGCTGCCATGGCGCCGTACGACGACAAGCCGTAGTCTCCGCGCCGCGGCGTCCTGGGGGGGGACAGGACGTGGTCCTGGGACATGGCCCTCTGCACCCGCCGGGGGCGCTGCTGCCGCTGCTGGTGCTGCTGGTGCTGGTGGGGCTCAGCATTCAGCTTCACCATGTGGGTCGGACCCCGACCAGCGAAGTCAGGATGAAGATGCTTCCTGGGGTAGTAGTCATCCATGTCTTTATCGCCTGTGTGGACGGATGAGGAGGTCAGAGAGAGAGAGCTGCTCAGAAATGGATCCAAATGTGATTTTATTGTCTTAGAGGGAGAAAAGGAGTAAAATTACTAAAAGCCGATGGCCGACATATCCACCAAACGCTCCTTTAAAAAGTTTGTTGCTATGGCTACAGTCATTATGGATCCTGCTTGGATCCAAAACCTGGAGCTGTTATCCACTGCTGACAGCTGATTGGTCACAATAGACCACATGATACATCAAATCATTATTGCTCAGAGGATTTATTTATGTTTTTGTTTTAGTCTAAAATTAGTTTTTCCACAAATTTATGTTAAAAGCAACAAACCTTCAGGGCCAGAACGATTGTTCTTAACAAACCATCATTTCAAATCAAAGAGAAACGACACTGAGGTGCTGAGGCTTCAGTAGGATGATTCTGGCTTCAGAAGGAGGCTCATCAACCAAACAGCTTTCAACACTTTAACGTAAATATAAGTAAAACCTGGCAACCTAACATCGATTTATTCAGCTGGTTTCTGCACAAACAGACAAGGAAACAAACCAAAAGTGTCATTTAGTCGTAAACCTGATGAGGAAAAAGACGGTGATGGAAAGCAGCCGTCTGCATCAACCGTCTGCAGCTTCACTTTTCACAAAGTTCATGTCAGAAATGGAAAAGTCAGAAGATTCTCCACCAAATTACCTTACAGTAATTTTAGGTTTCAAGTCCAAACGTCCTTTAATAACTTGGCAGTTTGTTGGTGAATACATAAGTAAAAAGATGTGGAGGAAAATGATTGTTTCTACTTTGTTTCTTGTTTTTAATTGTTTTTGTTTTCTTGCTGAGTCAGCTGTTCTGCTCCTCCTGTGCATCGTAACGAGGTGACCCGCTCTGACCTTTGACCTCCGGTTCACATTTTGGCTGAAAATGCCAACCGAACCCAACCAGAGGCAAAAACGGTACCAGAGACGGTTCAGGCATTTTCACTCAGTGTGAATGTTTGATGCTGAAACCAGCAGTGAAACATGATTCTCAGCCCTGCCAGGTTTGACCAAAACGCCTTCAGGCTTTGGATTGAAATCAGTCTGTAGGAGAAGCTAAAGATTAGGGTGATGGTACGGAGGGCCAAGACTAAACCACCACTGGAAACAAGCAGCATTATGTAATGATGTAATAAAATCAGGCTTTAAAATGTAATGAAACATCATTAAAACTGCAGTTTGTAACAATCGACACAATAAAAACCTTTGAATGGTTGTGAAGATGCAGGTTATCAGAGGCTGCTCTGAAACGGATCCAGTTTACAGGAAGATGATGAGGAACCAGATTATTAGATAATGCATCACATTATTACATCATTTCTAAAAACTGAGCTTTCTTCTCTAATAATCTGTGGAAATGTAATGAAATCCCTGAACATGGCAGAACTTTATTACATGATGTGATTTTAATGAAGTTTTATCGCATTTTGAAGCCGGATTTTATTACCTTATTACACATTGCAGCGTTATCACATAACTTCTGTTTCACATTCATGTTTTTATTGAAATGTAAATAAAAACTGAGGACTGGTGTTTTAAATCATTTCAGCCCTGAATCTGAACTTTGGGTTCATGGTGGCCTGGTTCTGACGGGCCGGCGCCGGAGCTGCAGCAGGAAGGTTTTCTGTGTCAGCTGCATTAAACTCTGTTTATGTGGCTGTGGAGTTTTGATAGGAAGCCTAATTATAACGTGTGAGTTAAATCCTGACTGAACTGGTGCAGTCAGTTCACCAGACAGGCTGAGCATTTCTTCATCCTGAAGTCAAACCTTCATTTCCACAAACAGATCATTAAACTGCAGTTCACTAAATTACATCCTGTACAAACACAGTATTTATCCATCAGCAGGCTGCAGGCGATGCAGACGCCTCTGAATCTGGGGGGAAACTAAGGCAGCAGATCTGGAATAAATGTCTGTGTGTGTGTGTGTGTGTGTGTGTGTGTGTGTGTGTGTCTGTGTGTGTGTGTGTGTGTGTGTGTGTGTGTGTGTGTGTGTGTGTGTGTGTGTGTGTGTGTGTGTGTGTGTGTGTGATGATGCCAACATCACATCGTTCTCCGTTTCAGTGAACGTCACAGAGGACCAAACGTTTCTCCACTGCTCTCATTTTAAATCCACTAATTAAAACATTACAAACAGACGCACTAATTTAATTTAGTTCATTATTACCGTCTTTTGAAATAGTTTTATTAAATAAGAGCCAAATTAAATTTGGGCATGTTTCCTTGTCTGGACTTTAAATCCAGAGGAACAGGAAGTCGTTCCTCCTTCATCCCATTTGACCTGAAAATGGAAAGTTTTCCTTTAAGCTTCATGATTTATGCACAATTCTGCAAGCATTTTTCTTTTTACTCAATAAAATCACAAGCAAATATGACTTAGTTTGATTCATAATTATAGTTTTGCTTTTAATCCTAATTCAGGTCTTATTAATTTGATAGATACATTTTAATCTGGAATACATGTGTAATCTCCTTAATCTCCTTTTAAATGTGTGAAGATCTGTCAGATTATGGTTCTCTGTGTTTATGAATGAAGTTTAAATCAACACTGCACTCAACTTCAGAAAACAAATTCAACTACAGCCATGAATGTTGTTAAGTACAGCCGTGTGAATTCAGACGCTTCTTTCCCAGACGTGCAGGCCAGTTAGAGGTCAAAGGTCACTGCGTGTGCAGCTGCACGTCAGGCTCCTCCTGCAAACGTTTCATGAACTCCTCCGTATGAAAAATGTCCCAAAGTGAAGAACCTGTCTGGCTGTTAAAAGTTAATATAATTTAAAAGGAGCAAAAATCCTCCACAAATATGTGATCAAATAAAAGTATTGATTAATGTGGTTCTGGTTTTTCACGCAGCTTTTCTATCTCAGCTGCTCTTTGATAATAAATAGAGACGAAGTTGGATAAGTTGTGTTTCTGTTGGTCCGATAAGAAATGAAAAGTGTTTCTTTTCTTTTGTGGATTTATTTTGGAAACCAGATAAACGCTGGAAGGAGATTTTTCATTCATGCATCCTAATGAATGACCAATGGCATCTCTAAGTGGCTTCCTGTCGTTGTGACTTCAGACCTTGAGTGGCGACTTTAAAGTTTGTTTTACCTCTTGTGAAAAATGCTTTTAAAAGAGCAGCAGCAGCAGCAGCAGCACTCCGACCAAGAGCCACTAATGTTCCTGCAGAGGAACCACGTTGAATGCTAAACGCCTCTCGTTTTATAAAAGATTTACAGTCAACAAATCTGCTAAATGTGATAACAGCAAAAGCCAAACGTGTTTCTGAGGCTCGAATAAGTTGACTGATAAACCAGGAGCAAAATGGAAACAGCAGCTCCTCTTATCTGTTCCCAGTCTGATAAATTATGTGCATCTGAAAGCAGAGTGTTTCAGATAAAAGCAGGAACAAAATGTGGCTCGATTAAAGCGTCGTGGTCTCAAGGAGAGCGGAGAGGAGAAGCAGAACCAAACAACAACGTGGCATCAGAACCTGCAGCTGCTTATCCAGGCGCTCCTGCTGCAGGAGGCGATACCGAATACTTATCGTGACTACGGCAACCGATACGATACTTCAGTTCGATACATCATCAAACCTCTGACCTTCTGGTGTTTTAAGTTTTTCCTTTCCGTTATTTTCTTCAAACCTTCAACAGAATTTGTTCAAAGTTGATACAAAACGTGTCACTAACATATTAATATGACTTTTTGTGTAAAAAGTGCAAAAAAAATTACCACATGAGAGCAAATCAAAACGAAATATTTTTAAAGAATAGTTGAGAAACAGCAACAAAAATAATCAAAAAGTGAAGATTGAATCAGAAACTGAAACCAAACATCAATTTCAGCTAAAAGTAAATAAAAATCATCTGATTTCACATTTTTATCCCTGAATGTTTAAAACGTTTTTAAATCTGTTAACACATAAATCTCACTAAACCTGTTATTTCATTTGAACATTTTTTTTGTATAAAACAACCTGAATGCTCATCATCGTTTGATGTTTCTGTTAAACTTCCAGAAATATTCATGTTTTCCATAAGCAGGGCTGTAAATTTTCCATCTTTCCAAACTGAATTTTCCTTTGGATATTTTATTTATGCTCTACAAATAGGAGAATATTTTTGCACAGAAACATCCGCGACGTCGGGCTCCACAGCGACTCCTGCTTGTCTTAAAGGTTTGAGGTTATTTTGTAAATATTCGTACAGGAAGCTCCTTACTTTTGGATTAGAAATCATTCAGTGTTCATTATTTTACCGTCTGTTCAGACCCAATTCTTCTGAAACCCAAACGGTCTGAATGACCGGGTTCTGCTGTAAGAGCGTTTACAGAAGAACATTCAGCATAACGTCTGCCCTGTCCAGCCACATCATTTAACATCGTTTAGGATGTTAAATGATGTCCTGGTTCACGGCTCATCAGGCTAATTGTTAGCAGTAACTTGCATTAAATCAACAGAAGACATGAAGCATGCAGCAGTCAGCCCACATCATAATACCACTGCTAATCTCACCCAGGATAATGAAGTGTGGAACTGCTCTGACATCACGGCGGCATATTAACCATATTATTCTGAAAAGGCTCTTAATATGACATTAGCAGACATTAGCAGCATGACTTGGGCTGCAGATGGGATCAGATCCACGATGAGGCGATGGGAACAAACATGGAGGCTTCAAGCGTTTCAGGATCATTTCTCTACAAAATGTGAAAAGGTGAGCGGACGACCAGTAAATACAGGAGCGTCTCATTAAATCAGAATATCACCCAGAAGTTCATCTGCTTCAGTCAAACTCCAGGGATGAAGACTTTTACCCACATGATTAATTTCAGTTGGTTCTCTCAGAATGAACGATTCCGACTTACAGCCACTGGAAAAACCACCAAACCAACAGACGAGGGATTTGGTGATGAAATATGAACAGAGTCCATGAACCAGACAGGAAGTGACCTCACTGAGGCTCCTGGGTCCTTAAAAAGCCTTAGATTCATTTAAAAGTAAAATAAAAACTGTAAACATGTCTTACATTTTGTAGTGGGAGAACTATTAAATCTTCTATATTTCACTTTTCTGCAGGCAAACATTTGAGTCGCACGCAGATTTTTTCATTCTGACACTGGAGGAGGTTGAGGCTACCGCTAACTCCCGCTAACTACCGCTAACTCGTTGCTAACCCAGCCCTGCTAGCTAGCTAGCTGTTCTGCGTGTATCATGGTGTTGTTGACGTTTGGCTCATTTCTGTTGCCAATCCATATGATTGTGTGCAAAACGACTTGGCGCTAATATATGAAACCTGCCACTGTTTTTCTACATTTCTATCATAACACAGGTCTTAATTTGCAAAGTCAAATTTCTCATATGTCATGTTTGATTTATACAGAAACTGAAGGTACCATGGTTACTGGATTGTGTTATGAAATGGCAAAATACACAAATACTTCCTCTTTAAGTTTGCAACATTTTTTCAATGTATTGTATCAATATGACTTATTTTGCTTCCCTGAACAGGTTAAGATGGCCTGTGGCCTATTCAAAACCTGTTTATTACATTTTTTACACAAAATGATTCTTTGATTGACATAGATTGATTTTTTTATACAAAATGATTGAGCAAAAATGCAGCGAATGGATTCTGGATGGTGAGTCAAGAATGTAACACTTGAGTTTTCCAGCAGCCATTGTACAGCACATGCAGCGGTAAGACCAGCTGACCAAACATGCTGGAGCTCAGTTTGGGTTGCTAGGTAACGGGCTGGGTAATGACAATTGAGAAGTTTTTGAAACGGTTCGTTTTCCAGACACCAAAAACATAAATTTATTGAAAATAAATCCCTTGTTGGGTTTTTTAAAAGCTTGGGCTGTTTTTAGAAGCAGTTCAGATAAAAATGTGCAAAGTGTGAATCTTGCACATTAGATCCCCTCTGAAGACATTCTGACTCGCAGAGATGCCCCTGTACTGGTCACCAGGCATCATCGGGAGCATGCAGGGGCGTGTCAACCCGTTTCTGGGCGGGGCGTGAGGGTGACGTCATTCCGGGTCGCTCGTGTCCGACGGCGACGGAGGACAAATGGAGGAGCACCTACTTAGTCTGTGAGGAGAGTATTTACTTAAGTCAGGCTTGAGCGGCAGCTCGTAGGACGGCTGCAGGTGGCTCAGGTTCTGGAAGGATCTGGACAGCGAAACGTCGTAGGGCTCGGTGGCCGAGGTCAGGATGTTGTTGATCCGCTGCGGCCGGTCTGCAGGGAACAAGGGAACAAGTTGCACGGCGGTCAGTGACAGAGGAGTCAGAGCGCTTAGTGGAGGAGAAATGTCCCAACTGAAGATCTTCAGGTGAGGCTCTCTGCTGTTTATTCCTTTTGTTTTGTTAAAACTAAAACATAAACTGAATGCTGCATGTTGAAGGAACATTTAACCTTCAGCTCTGAACGGGTTTAACTCATAGCAGCCAAACGGTCCAGACGTTTCCACATCCTTCAGAGTTCATCTGGACTTGTCTTGTCTGGGAGTTTGCATTTGTTTACCACTAACAACAATCTGTGTGGAGCGACCCAGAGCGGAACTGGACTCTAACCTGTCGGTGTTTCAGAGTATCGGTTCTGATTTCCTGTGACGGAGTGAAGGAGGCTTTCTGACAAAACTCAGCCAGGAACTCAGGAAGTAACCAGGAATTACACCGCACCGTCCCAACATTTACACCGAAACGCTCCAGTTTTAAAAAGGCTTGTAAGGAGTTTAGATTTCTTAAGGAAAAATAATTTCTAAGCTTTTTTTGTACCTTTGATGTGACAGTTTATAAATCAAATAAAAAATATCAGTGATTAAAAAACTCGATCCGGTAACCTGGTTGGACAAGTTTTCAAACCCTGAAACTAAAACAGTTTCTAGATGCCAGTTAAAGTTACTTACACAGAATAAAAAAAACTTTTTCTGACTGTCTGACGTTGAAACTTCTCTCGTTTCAGTTCAGTTAGAATCAGCAAAATTATTTTTATTGGCTAAAAAACAGAAAACTGAGCAAAAAAAAATATTTTTTTAGATTTTTTGTGACTTTCTTTGAATTCAGAGAAATGAAAACAGACTTTTGGTCTGGTTTAACTTCACACAGTCAGAAAAAAAGTTTTTTATTTATGTAAACTTCTGGTTTCAACTCTACAAATGAAAATGATGATGATCTCAGTTTTTGATGGATGTAGATTTTATTTGTTAAAGTTTTGATGATTGAGAAGGAAGTATGAATATTTTTATTCTTTAACAATAACGAGATGTTTTCTGACACCAATGTGGCTCCATACTTTGATGACTTTGTTTAATAAAATCAATCATAGATTTTACGTCTTTCTGCAGCAGTGAGACAGGATGTGTGAAAAATGAAACAGATCAAAGGATTCATTGTAATAATCTAAATATAAAAATGTAACGAAGCGTTTTCAGGTGGAAGGAAACATTTTAGTTGTTCTTTGAAGTTCCAGTTATTATCTGGGATCAGAACCGGTTCTCCGTTTCACAGTGAAGCTCTGGATCCTCCGTGTTTCTCTGTCGCTTTGCATTCAGTTCATCTCAGATTCACATTTTCTTGTTTTTATCTGATTTATGAAGAGAATAAATAAACAGAAATAAAAGTGAAATGTTCTAAAACCTGTGGATGGTTTTAAATATTCAACTTTTTTACATCTTTAATGTGACAAATTAACTGGAAAACAAACTAAATCATTCAGGGAGACAACAGACATCTAAACGCTTTTCATTAAACTCTTCTTGAGTTTGTGGTTATGATCTATTAAAAATAATTTGATGAATCTGAAATGAAGCCAAGCTGGTTGGATTTTCCTGATATTTGAATCATTTATAAAATATCTACAGAATCAGGCAAGTGTGCAAATGTATCAGTCAGGAGAAAATACAAAACATATCACAGTATTTCCTGTTCAAGTATCAATAACTGCAGATTTATGGGAGAAAAACCAACAAAAACAACAAACTGGAAGTTTGAGGGACAACAAGGAAACTGATCCAAAAACAACACTGCACAACACCAAGAAACAAACCCACAATGAAACACGGCAGTGGCAGCATCATGCCCTGGACTTCTACAGATGGATGTGGGTTTTAAACGCTTCCAAACACGAGTCGATTTTTGGCCCAAAACCTTCAAAAAGCTGAAGATCTGGAAAGTTTCATCCAAACAGAGACGAGAACAAAGAGTTCAGAGGAGGATCAAAGATTTGAAGAATCTGTTGGACGACCTGAACTGAATGCAAACATCCTCACAAAACACAGAGAGCAAATATTAAAATGTAAAAGATGCTTCAATAAAGCATCAGTCTGGAGTCTGTCTTTGTGTCGTCCACCATCAGATTTGTTTGTTTCTCTGCTGAGTTGTGCAGAAAAATGTCAATAAAAATATTCCTAAAACGATTTGTCTTGGATTTGTTTTCTTCAGCAGAACATTCTGAGTGAAGATGTTTGACTTTTGTTGCAGCTGATAAGGTGATAAATCTGTTCAGGCCTAATGGGGATTTACAGCCAGCAGCCAATGAAATGCTTGGAATGCGACCAGATTTGCATTTCAGTGTTTGAGTTTTGTTTCGTCTGCTGAAGCATCAGATCCTCTCGGCTCTCTGGCGTGATTCAGTTGTTAGGCGTTGGTGTCCTGATGAACTGATCCTCTCTGCAGCTTTGATTCGTCTAAAGCTGCATTAAAGCAACAGTTCAGCGCCTTGAGCTTCAGTTCAGGGAACCATTTCATGGCACCATTAAAGCTCCCACACTGCGCGGCGCTCCTGCAGCTCCAGAATGTGGGTCGAGCAGCCACGGGTCGGGAGGCGCGCTGGGTGGGAAGGACAGGGACCCGATTAAAAATAGGCCTGGGGCGGCTGCTGCGGCACGGCCGGCAGAGAGCGGGCGGGCGCAGGGAAATCAAGAACAGATTCAGAGATTGGGCTAAAGGTCATGAACTGAAATGCAGCAGTTTGACATTTAGTGACTGCAAAGAAACACAAGCACTGAAAAAACTGAAATGAGAACAAAATGATCCCGGTGGGAAGGAAACCAGCTTGAATCTCTGCTGCTCATGACACACGCTGAACGAAAAGTGATCAAACGTACACATAAAACTATGTGTATCACTTACCGTATCCCATTGGTCTGTGGGCTGACGGGGCCAAGTGAGAAAGAGAGGATGTTATCAGCAGACGCTTCACAACAACACGTCGCTTCGGAAAATGGCAAGACTGCAGCTAAGGGCTAACAAAAGGTCCAAAATGTGAATTATGATGGAGCTAAGCAGACTTCAGTTGGTTCTGGAGGTACTTTCAGGCCCATTTCCCAGAGAAAAGCATCCAGACGACACACACAGGAACCCAAACACTAACCTCAAAACTCTGCAAAGACCAAAACGGGAATCAGCAGATTCACTCATTAATCAATGAATTAGTTTGTTTCTCTTCATCGTCGCTGAGCTGCAGGACTGGTCAGCAAAGTCCGCATTAAATCACAGGAGTTTTAAACAGCACGGCCATTTATTACTTCTGTGAAACCAAAAGGATTCTTTGGTTCGACCGTCCAGTGAATCAGATCTTTGCAGCCTGCAGTCATGTTTACTCACCCAGTTTGGGAGTGAGCGCCGTCAGGTCCAGGTGGCTGTGCTGGTACTCATGGTGGTGGTTTCCTGTTAGAAGACAAGAAGAGACAAATGAAACTCAGTCAGAACCCGGCAGACAGGAAGAAACCTGGTTATCAGTTATAAAAACTCACTCGGCAGGAAAGTGATTCTTCTATTAATTCTAATTTATTTACAGAACTACTTCCCTATTTTAGTTAAAAAGTGGTTTCACTTTTTAAGAGAGGAACCAGAGAAACCAGAGAAACCAGGGGAACCAGGGGAACCAGAGGAACCAGGGGAACCAGAGGAAGCAGAGGAACCAGAGGAACCAGGGGAACCAGGGGAACCAGAGGAACCAGGGGAACCAGAGGAACCAGGGGAACCAGAGGAACCAGGCGAACCAGGGGAACCAGGGGAACCAAAGGAACCAGGGGAACCAGAGGAACCAGGGGAACCAGAGGAACCAGGGGAACCAGAGGAACCAGGGGAACCAAAGGAACCAGGGGAACCAGAGGAACCAGAGGAACCAGGGGAACCAAAGGAACCAGAGGAACCAGGGGAACCAGGGGAACCAAAGGAACCAGGGGAACCAGAGGAACCAGAGGAACCAGGGGAACCAGAGGAACCAGGGGAACCATAGGAAGCAGAGGAACCAGAGGAACCAGGGGAACCAGGGGAACCAGAGGAACCAGGGGAACCAGGGGAACCAGAGGAACCAGGGGAACCAGAGGAAGCAGAGGAACCAGGGGAACCAGAGGAAGCAGAGGAACCAGAGGAACCAGGGGAACCAGGGGAACCAGAGGAACCAGGGGAACCAGAGGAACCAGGGGAACCAGAGGAACCAGGCGAACCAGGGGAACCAGGGGAACCAAAGGAACCAGGGGAACCAGAGGAACCAGGGGAACCAGAGGAACCAGGGGAACCAGAGGAACCAGGGGAACCAAAGGAACCAGGGGAACCAGAGGAACCAGAGGAACCAGGGGAACCAGAGGAACCAGAGGAACCAGGGGAACCAAAGGAACCAGGGGAACCAGAGGAACCAGGGGAACCAGGGGAACCAAAGGAACCAGGGGAACCAGAGGAACCAGAGGAACCAGGGGAACCAGAGGAACCAGGGGAACCATAGGAAGCAGAGGAACCAGAGGAACCAGGGGAACCAGGGGAACCAGAGGAACCAGGGGAACCAGGGGAACCAGAGGAACCAGGCGAACCAGGGGAACCAGGGGAACCAGGGGAACCAGAGGAACCAGGGGAACCAGAGGAACCAGGGGAACCAGAGGAACCAGGGGAACCAGGGGAACCAAAGGAACCAGGGGAACCAGAGGAACCAGGGGAACCAAAGGAACCAGGGGAACCAGAGGAACCAGGGGAACCAGGGGAACCAGAGGAACCAGGGGAACCAGAGGAACCAGGGGAACCAAAGGAACCAGGGGAACCAGAGGAACCAGAGGAACCAGGGGAACCAAAGGAACCAGGGGAACCAGAGGAACCAGGGGAACCAGAGGAACCAGGGGAACCAAAGGAACCAGGGGAACCAGGGGAACCAGGGGAACCAGGGGAACCAGAGGAACCAGGGGAACCAGAGGAACCAGGGGAACCAAAGGAACCAGAGGAACCAGAGGAACCAGGGGAACCAAAGGAACCAGAGGAACCAGGGGAACCAGAGGAACCAGGGGAACCAAAGGAACCAGGGGAACCAGAGGAACCAGAGGAACCAGGGGAACCAAAGGAACCAGGGGAACCAGGGGAACCAAAGGAACCAGGGGAACCAAAGGAACCAGGGGAACCAGAGGAACCAGGGGAACCAGAGGAACCAGGGGAACCAAAGGAACCAGGGGAACCAGAGGAACCAGGGGAACCAGAGGAACCAGGGGAACCAGAGGAACCAGGGGAACCAGGGGAACCAGAGGAACCAGGGGAACCAGGGGAACCAGAGGAACCAGGGGAACCAGGGGAACCAGGGGAACCAGAGGAACCAGGGGAACCAAAGGAACCAGAGGAACCAGGGGAACCAGAGGAACCAGGGGAACCAAAGGAACCAGGGGAACCAGAGGAACCAGGGGAACCAGGGGAACCAGGGGAACCAGAGGAACCAGGGGAACCAAAGGAACCAGGGGAACCAGAGGAACCAGGGGAACCAGGGGAACCAGAGGAACCAGGGGAACCAGAGGAACCAGGGGAACCAGGGGAACCAGAGGAACCAGGGGAACCAGAGGAACCAGAGAAACCAGGGGAACCAGAGGAACCAGGGGAACCAGAGGAACCAGGGGAACCAGAGGAACCAGAGAAACCAGGGGAACCAGAGGAACCAGAGAAACCAGGGGAACCAGAGGAACCAGGGGAACCAGGGGAACCAGGGAAACCAGGGGAACCAGAGGAACCAGAGGAATCAGACTGTTAGTGATTCCATGAAGGAAAACAAACTTCAGATCAGATCAAACCTTCCTGGATGTTGTTGCACCATAACTCATATCTTGGTTATTATTTCAGCCATAATGTGAAACTGAAAGTAAAAGGACAACATGACGTTTCTACTACTGCAGTTTGATTCTAAAGCTGATGCCTCAACCTGACGGTTGGGTTTCTGTAGTGAAGAGAAAAACTATTTCAGTTCATCACAGCTGATAAGAAAACTTAAAGATCGCTGCAAATATTTTCCCAAAACCAAAAATAAATCGTCTGCCCTAAAGTCAACAGAGACGTTGGAAATTTGGTTTAACTGGTTTGGTTCTTGGATGAACTGAGAAACTTTAGGAGAAAATCATTTTGTGAAAAACTTAGACCGTTTTCCTCCTTCGGTCCGGTCGACCCGGTTCTACTGGAACCAGAACATCTGCTCCACCTCCAGCTGCTGTGGCTCTGAGTCAAACCAACCTGTTCCCCTCCTGGCCTGTGGGGGCGCTGCACCAAGAACCACTGAGGGAAACGACACAAAAACCTCTGAAGACACTGAGAGCAACTTCCTTCTTCACCAGATGGAAACAAGATGGAGGATTTTAGCGGTTGGGGGATTTCTCTGCTAAGGCTAGGCTAACACGATAGTGTTGCTTGTATTTACCCAGAATGCCCTGCGCTGTAGTCCACTTCCTGCTTGTGGAGCGGTCTCTGGTCCACTTTGTGTTCACATTTGCATTGAAACCGAACCAGAGTTCACTTCAGCTGAACTCAGACTGAGGTTTGGAGGACCAGAGGTCAGTTAGCATCCACACCTCTCCAACCGGACCGGACTTTCTAGACAAACGGACTGGAGTTGGACTGAAGCGGACTGAACTGGGCTGGTGGGATGAAACTCGTTCTGAACCAGAAGACGTTCTGGTTGGAGGCCTGACTTCAGCCAGTCTGCTGCAGGTCTGAGGCCAACAGGATCCAACACAAACCATGTTCTACTTTCATGCAACAGGAAAATGTCTCATTTCAGATCCTCCTGTATCTGAGGGAATCGGGTGAAAATCTTCCTCAGAAAATGACTGAAGTAATGATGACGACTCGCCCATCAGCTGGTGCTTCAGCTCACAGCAGCTTTGCCAACATAAATGAGTTTTTTCCTTCTGTTTAGGGAAGTGATTGATCATCACCTGTTAACAGAAGCAGCTTGGCTCGCTGTGATCCGTTGTTGCTCTCAGTCATTTGATTCTGCTGGAGGACAAAACGTCTGAGCCGCTCCGCTTTCTACAGACGGTGTTCAGAGCATGCAGCGGCTGCCTGTTAGCATTCAGCCGTGTTCATTTGTCACCCAGAGAGCAGAAACACAAAGGAAAGTGTTTCTAAATGCCCCAGAGAGCTCTGCTGAGCTGCGTGAAAAGCTTCGGCCGGCTCTGCTGTAGTTAAAGATCAGGGTTTGCATGTCGCCGGGCGGATTCTCCTCTGGGTGCATGTGACATTTCTGACAAATGTTGAGTGTTGCTCAGATCCAGATGTAAATATGTTGCTGAAATGTGATTAACCGGTTTTAAGGAGCCACGTCGGATAAGCAAACAGTCCCGGTTTGTTCTCCCTGCAGACGCAGGCCGATCCCTCATTACAAATATTGGATCTTGGAGCCAATTATGGCTGAACTGTTTCTCCTCACAATGGGAAGCTAAATAAACGCGGCTCTTTAAAGCAAACCCAAAGCTCAGTAGCTGGAACGGAGGATTTTGTTTGGGATCATTTCTGCTTTGTGACTTTTTATTGTGACACAATAAGCAAATAAAAATAAAATGTTTGGCCAATAAATACAGAGAAACGCTCTAATCCTGAACAGAAGACAGAGAAGATTCAGACGCCAAGCGAACACTTTCACGTTTTCCTGAGCTCTGATTGGCTCTGGGGACGACGGTGATGATGATGATGAAGAGCATGAGCGGTATAAAGTCCTGTGGGACTTTGATTACTTATCTCTGACGATCCGCTCCAGGCCTCTGTGCCATCACCCTCATCTTTAGCCAGGCCACAGATTCAAGGCTGTAGCTGAAAATGTCGATTAAAAGATGATTTTAGACCGAAACTATAACTGCAGGTGAAAACAAGACGAGTTTATTGGGAACGACTTGATGATTCAGATCCGTCTCTCCATCCCAGCTGAAGTCTGATCAAATTAACTTCTGGTGGATTTTCAGCTGAACTTTTTCCAGATCCAGTTGTCAGAATGGATCTGGTCTGCAGCAGCAGCGACCTGCTGAGTGCTGATGCATAATGCAGCAGGCCTGGCTGACAGCAGCCATGTCACAGAGGAAGCGGCGCAGGCTGCGGGCTCCAGCCGGCGGACACAGGGGTTTCCACGGCAACCCAGATCCATTTTAAACAACTCACTCTGGGGCAGCTGCCGGCCAGAAGCCGGCCGCTGCCAGGGCTGTCGCTCTGCAGACAGGCATCTAGTTAGCATCACGTTAGCATCATGTTAGCATCACGTTAGCATAACAGGACACATCACCTCATTCTGCACTTGTGTCTGACAGAAAGTCTCACTTCGGAGCTTCTTTAGGCCGTGTGGAACGAGAGATCAGGATGACCTCTGACCTGACCGTCCGGTTCTACACCGCCCGGTTCTACACTGCCCGGTTCTACACCACCCGGTTCTACAGCACCTGGTTCTACACCACCCGGTTCTACACCGCCCGGTTCTACACCGCCCGGTTCTACACCGCCCGGTTCTATAGTCCTTCACTGAGAGAATAGACTTTAAATGACGGAAAGGTTTTCACCACATTACATGTAGAAGCAGCTTTCAGCTTCTATGCACCACAAATCTGCAACAAACTTCCAGAAAACTGAAAAACAGCTGAAACACTGAGTTCCTTTAAATCAAAGCTGACACAATGTTTCAGCTAAAAGCACAAAACATTTTTAAGTCAAACTGGATCTGGATATTCAGGTCCTGCTGTCACCGCCATGTTGCACAGACTCGTTCTGTTTTTAAACAAATCCAAACTGTTTAAATGATGATTTTGTGTGGAAACTAATTTCCCCCCTGCAGCAACAACAGCTGCAGATGGATCCTGACTTTCATTTAGACGCGTCAGACTGAGATGAACTCCACACTTTTCAGATTATTTTGTAATAAAATTTGAAATTTGTGAATTTCCCCCCCAATTTTAGCTATGCACAAATCTGCATTGGTAAGTTAAAGTTGTGTTAAAGTGGTTTAGAAATCCTGCCAACATCAAATATAATAATGATGTGAATCTTCGTGTTTCATGGACAGAAACAGATTACAGATTAGAGACCAGAGTTTTAACGGCTCCTGCTGGTGATTTTCTTGGTTTCCAGTCGAGCCCCTCCTGATCTCTGCTTCAACAAACCGAAGCCTCTTGATGCCACATCTCTGGGTAATTATAAAAAAATCTCATTTCTCAGTTGCGTTTTCCCTTTTGTGCTGTCAGTAAATCATTCCAGCTCCGTCTGCAAGTAAACAACTTCTGAGTAAGAAAAACTAATACAACAGTTTGTCTCTGATTTTCTTTTAGCTTTTGACAAATTAGTTAATTTTCCACCTCGTAAACTCCAGATGTGGTCGAGACTCCGCCATGTTTGGACTGAGTCTTACCAGTCAACCGTTTCCCACGACGACGGCGCCTCCAGCAGCTCTGGGAGTCTGTGATTTACTAACAAGGATAAGCACAGATTTATCTGATGTCTTCTTCGATATCTCAGAAGTAACATCACACAAAGCTGCCGTTATCCTTGCCGTGGAACATCGGAGTCCAGCAGAACAGGAAACAGGAAGCAGGAAGGCTGAAGAGTTCGCAGCGGAGGCGGGAAAACTTCCCAGAAGAAAGAAACCTGCTCAGTGGAACCGAGGGTTAAACCCGATTACAGATCAAACCGGGCCTGGAGTTTGACACGACACCAACACAGGGAAGGTTCATTTTAATTAGTGTAAATGCATCTGCAGATGATTAATAATGTTTTATGAGTTAAAGGGTTTTATCAGTACAGCCACGAAGAGCTTGACATCCCTGATCTACACGAACAAATAAATGCTTGAAAAATAAACCTGCATGCAGAACATCCACACGGTTTACATTGTTTAGCTGAATTACTGAAATAAATCACAGTTTTGATCATTTTCTAACTTATTGAAATCCAGGCGGCTCAACATGGGATTCCTTCAGGAGGCTGGAAAAAACAAAGTCTGGACTGGAACCTGGACTGGACTTCTGACAGGAACGGACAAAAATAAACTTTTCATTCTCTTGGTAAGCTGGAGCCATAATTCTATAGCATGAGAATATAGTTAATATTTTCATTTAAGTAATCTGAATAAAAATATTTTACTGTTTATTCATGACATTATAAAAGCAGAAACACTAATTTCATTTTCTCCTGTTGAAACTGTAATATCACCTCTTGAACCAATTATCCGCTGATGCTCAAACAACAATCATCAGATCTGAGGTGAAAGGCGCAGGACAGCGTGTCGATCAGCAGCGATTAAACAACGACGCCCTAATCGCCCTGAGGCTTCATCTTTTGTTTGGTGTGGAGAAAATGCAGCCGAGTATTCTAAAACGAATTATCCCGTAAGTTATTTTCTATAATTACGCTCCGTGTTTTCCCATAATTACACTGGCTCCTCGGCATATAGCAACTGTAGATAAGCAGGTGATGGAGCGATTAAATGGAGGAGGCTTTGTCAAGACACCACAAACTGGAAAATTGCAACTGAGATCTTTTAATGACTTTGTAATTATGAGTCAAGCTCTGCTGCTTGGTGGCATTTAACGGAGAGCGAACAGAATGCTAACACTGACTGTTTACATCCAGGAGTTTCACTTTGGGTGAAGCTCATCTCATTTCACACAAACCAAGTTTTGGGTTTTTCTGCTGAAATTGATTATGAAGTAAAAATCCAGTTTTTTAATCCCATAATGTCCAGATTATCTGGAACAGGAAGCAGGTTGACTTTCAGCTCCTTCATGGAGTCAAAAGTAAAACAAACATGCAATATTCACAATAAAAAATAATTATGTACAATTAATAAATACAGGTGTAATTATTGTTCATATGAACCATTTCAGGTTTTTTTTCCAGATCCATCAGCCTGTCATGTTGAAATAAGTGGGCGGGACTAAAAATGCTCCAATCAAGATGATTGGTGTAAAATGGAATCAATCAGAAGTTTAGATTATTTAACTGCAGCAAACAACCAATAAAACATTTAATATGATTATAAAGTTTAAAATAATGTTAGATTTTACAAAATCATGAATAAAATTAATGAATTAATGTTTAAAATATTGAAGTTTATATTTGTTGACACATTTCCTGCCTTTATTTTTCTGTTATAATCATTTATTGATTCATCTCTTTGTCTCCATCATTTTCTCTGCATTCAAATCTTTTCCAGACTCGGAGTTTCAGGTTCTGTCTCCTTTCTGGACGTCTTCATGTTTTTCTTCAGCTCCTCGTTCGTCAGTCGAACATTTTCCAGAATCTCAGCCAGAGGCTTTTCCTGCGCTGAGCGATGTGTGATGATTACAACAGATAATTACATCTATTTACATAGAAATGTGATTGATACTTTGTCCTACAGAGTCGCTTCCTCTGATCTCGTTATGATCCATCCATAATATTTGGATCCTCGTTCTGAAGTTACCTAATTAAATGATCATTTGCAACAAGTAAACAATTGTGGATGATGATGGTAATTAACAGTGGCTGTAAACCGGGAGGCACTGCGTGTTGAGAGACGACACAACTGCATCTAACGGTATTTATTACAAGACTTGTGATTAATTTGTCGTCACAGGGAGTCGGAGCGTTTTTACCCGGTGACGGTCGGAGCGACTGCAGCGTCGCGCTAACAGGCCGCAGGCTTAATTGATGAGGAGCTGTCATCCAAAATATCGACCTCCCTCATAAGAATCTCAAATGAACACTTGAGTGATAATGTCAGCACTCGTTAAAATTTCAGCGCTGTGGGACTTTTTGAAATGTCAAGACGAGCCGCAGAGGTTTTAAAACAAGGGAAGCTTCTTTAAGTAGATGCATCATCAACCCATTTTCATAATGACTGGGAAAAGGTCCTGATTGTGCATTCATGACTCAAACATATAATCAAAGTCCTGTCCGTTCCCACTGAGCCTCCTGACACCAGCGCAGGGTGGGGGCAGTCTACAGCCTCCTGTCATGTCCCTGCAGCTAGGTGGCGCCGCAGCAAGTTCAGGCCAAACTGATTTGACTAGACCGCAGCGCCACAAAGAAAGGATTCCCTCCCTCTGGAGGCTCAGCACCTTTTCTACTGCAGTCATCAGGATTTACCACAGCATTTATTTAACTCTTCAGAAATCAGTTTAAAACTGTAATTTGATATGTAAAGAGCAACTGATTACAGACTAACATATTAAAAATGCAGTGCAGGTATGCACATTTTAAAGTAAATAAAAAGTCACAACATTTAACACCCTGGCACTGCTCTGTGGAAACGTCTGGCTTTTAAATGAGACATTTTCTGTTCAGTTTGCAGAATATTCCAGGCAGAAGGAGCAGAACAACGGTCCGGTTTTCCAAACTCTCTGAAAACGAGGAACCTGCAGCTGGAAAACGATTCATTTTGAAGAATACACAAAGAAAAGGTGGAGCCACGCATGTGATAGACCAACCCCATCTAATGTGTGTTTTCATAAACTCAAAGTCTGCAGCGATGTTCTTCTGTCCAACCTGACAGGAAACATGAAGGAACATTCAGAACGTCACAGGAAGAAAACATTAATCATGCTTTTATCGTCTGCATCATCCTTAAACTCACCTGATCTGAGCTAACAGCTAATATGATCAGATCACATTAGCTGTTATATGATCTGTCACATAAGGATACGAAGGAATGTAAAGCAGGGACTTCAGGTCTTTAACTAGGCCGTTTCTCTGTGATCAGTGGTTGGTTGTCACAGTTTACCTGCAGGACCGACTGCAGAGGAAGCGCTCTGATTGGCCGACCTGAGACAGGTGGGCGTCGACAGAAAAACACAAAGGTCAAAAGAAGGTCAAGCTGTGACCGTGAACAGGCTGCGGGAACAATGCTACGAGATAAAACGATTTAACAGAAGACAAAGAGCAGCGCTGAGGAAGGAGGGACGGAGGAGGACTGAGTGACGGTCAGAGGCTCTGAGACGAAACACAAATAGGTTTTCTGTCATAACACATGAAGGAGCTGCACCAAACAAAGAGACGGAGGGAAACGCCTCCTGCTGCTGCGCGGCATCAGAGAGCGCAACGTGACGAGAGGAAACGAAAACCGAGAGGAAACGAAAACCGAGAGGAAACGAAAACCGAGAGGAAACGAAAACCGAGAGGAAACGAAAACCGAGAGGAAACGAAAACCGAGAGGAAACGAAAACCGACAGGAAACGAAAACCGAGAGGAAACGAAGAACCTGGAGAAAGAAACTAAAGATCTGCTTCTTCACCTCATTCACAGAAACCTTTCCACAAAACAACAGGGCCAAATTTATCTGACCTAAAACTGAAATAAGTTGCTTTTAGAGCTTCGGGGGGCGGAGCTTCGCCTGCCTCCTGAGGTCATGTGAGGTCATGACCTTTTGTGGTGAAACGGAACCAGAAACATTTTTGTTTCTGAATAAATGGCTTCAGACGTAATGGGTGAAAATGATAAACGGCCAGAATGAGGCAGCAGAACCCAGTCAGACTCTCCAGGTTCTGATGATCAGAACCGTCATGGCCGACAAGACGACGCGCAGAGAGTCTGACCTCACGAAGAATGGTGACACAGATGACCGGCGGTAATCTGTGTTTTTAGTATTTTAATAGTAGCGACATGAAAACGTTTTCAAATAAAACCCTCATCGTTTCTGAGCGACGCTCTTCGTTTTCCATCTGGATTTTAATTTTCACGTTGGAGTTTCTGAATCCAGACCTGATAAAGTTTTTATCTTTATGAAAAATGAAATCAGTTTCTGGTTTGAAGAGTTAACTAAAAATGTACTTTAACATAAGCATACTTTATGATGTTCTCCTGATGTTAGCTCAGATTCTCTTTAATACAGGCTGTAAAACACTGAACCTGTTGCAGGGCTGACCGGACATTTGCCTGAGTAAAACTCCAAACAGGACATGAATAATAAATCCTCAGGTTTGGTTCACAGAAAACAAACTGAACTGTTTGAGACGGAGCTTCATCTCGACTCCTGCAGGACATTTTCATCCATTTTCTCTTTCTTTCCTTCAACTGAAAAGATTTCCCTTTTTAATTAGACGCAGGAGGAGCTGCATGATCTTTACTCCGCTGTGAGATGGAGAACACTCTTTAATCTTACCGACGCCTCCACTGCAGCAGGAGATGAGGGTTTTCTGTGTTTTCTGCAAACAGGCCATGGTAAACATGCCGACGATCACACAGGCAGCATTTTATAAATTACAAAAACAGAAATTGCGCTTTGAGGACCTGACGGATGAAAAACTAAATTAAAAGTGAGCTGGAGGCGTTGGAGAGAGACGGGGAATCTGTTAAAACACACATCGCTCTCCTCACACGACGGAGTGATGCTTTAACAAGCCCTCAGAGCGCCGCCGCCGCCGCGCCTCATTCTGCTGCCAGACACATCCGTCTGCCTTCCAAAGGTTATGACTGCTGCAGATGAAATCCTGGTGGGCTTCGCATGACTGGAATTCATTTCATCCAGGTGTCTGTCTCTGCTGCTCCTGACGGCGGAACATAATAACAAAACAAGCACTTTGTGGAGACGGCAGACAGGAGCAAATGTGTTGGTTTTAAACCAGTGAATTTACCAGGAGAGTCTGAACCTACTGAAGCCATGACTCCATCTTCAGCTGCTGATGATCCTGCAGAGCAGCAGGGAGACATTTTCATCTTTTTGTGTTTGATTTTTACTCATTTCCTGTGCAGATCTGCTGCAACAAGCCCGTCCTGATGATCTGTGATCAGGTTCAGCTCATCGTAAAACATTTACAGGCTGGAGAAATCCCTCCAAACGGGCTGCTTGACCCAAACACCAACTCCTGTCATGACTTCCTGACGGCCAACAATCTGGGAATCGAGCTACCAACTTCTGAGACACGCAGATCTATATCACAAACAGAGATATTATCATGTTTTCATCTTGTTTCTTACAAATATGGAAAAATCAGGCAACAATTTCTATATGTTACTTTGATATTTTTGTGACTTAAGCAACAATAACCCATGAACTGCATGAGAAGTGATGTCTGCATCTGAACTCTGTAGAAGCGGCTCTAGATTTGCTCATCTAGAAGCTGAAATCTCTGCTGAATGTGTTTTTGTAAACATGTTTTATGTTGGTTGATCTCCTGCTCCTTAAACGTTTTCCTGCTGCAAACAGCAACAGAAACGTTGGTTTTGATGTATAAAATGTAAACGGAATAAAAAGCATATTTTGGATGATTTGCTGGCTTCGTATTTCAACATGGCAGACTGAGTGCTGCTCCTCCAGCTGATTGGCTTCCAGCTTCTCTGAACCACTAAACCTTAAATCCAATCCTGTAACAAAGCCACAACCTCATGTTTCTTCTCACAGTGGAAGGCGCAGATTTCAATTTAATCACAATCAGAAACGTTGATTAGGAGTTTGGGAAAATAATGAGGCTCCATTATTTTCTAGCTGTTACCTCGGAGCCCATTATCCCCCTCCAGCAGATTAAAACAATCCAGCACAAACATTTCGCATTCAGATCTCATTTCCAGTGAGAGTCTGATGAATGAAGCCCGACTGGAGATCCTCGTCTCCCTGGAAGCGGCTGGCGGAGGGGAGACGAGGGAAGGACGACCTCCAGCCACACGGCGCTAATTAAATGTATCCAGAAGCCATTAAAAGCGGCGCAGACGCTGCTGGAGCCAAAGCCTCATTGTGACTGCGTTGGTTTAAATCACCTCGGCTGATGGAAGCAGAGCGGGACCGAGCGGGACCGGCAGAACCGAGCGGGACCGGCAGGACCGAGCGGGACCGGCAGAACCGAGCGGGACCGGCAGGACCGAGCGGGACCGGCAGGACCGAGCGGGACCGGCAGAACCGAGCGGGACCGGCAGGACCGAGCGGGACCGGCGGACCTCCGCCTGCTTCGCGTCATCAGATCAGAGTTCACTGGTTTCCTGCAGAAACTCCACAGAACCACATCTTCAGTGTTTCATTTCTGATGCGTGTTCAGCGCTGATCCAGATAGAAGAGGACAGATGTATAATTTATCACGCTGCTCCTGATCACACTCCAGCTTCTCATGCAGAACCTGATGCATTTATCGGCCGTTAAAGCAGAATGTGGGTCACCACACGGGCCCGGGCATCCAGGGCGCGTTTTAGGATCGTTTTTTATGTTTTCTTTGATTCTTTATTGAAATGAAATGGATCCTCCCAGACATCTGACATTCTCTAAAAACAAACAAACATAAAATCAACCAATGGCCACAAAGTTATTCCATCCTCAGAAATAATATTCATGTTTATTTCAACAGTTTGAACTAATTTTACACAAAGCAACAAAGTTACCAAAACCTGGAAGAAGGTTTAATTCATCCATGATGCATCGATGCTAATCGATCAGATCAATACTCAGAATCTGAACCAATAAACAAAACAAACTCTGGTCCTCCAAACCTCGCTCTGGTTTCACATGTGAACACCAAGCGGACCAGAGAACTGGATTTTGTGTCGTTTCCTTCAGTGGTTGTTGGTGCAGCGCCCCCACAGGCCAGGAGGGGAACAGGCTGGTTGGACTCAGAACCACAGCAGCTGGAGGAGGAACTAATTTAAACTCAGATGAATTTTCCTGATCTTAACCCAACAAGGAGACAAAATCTAAAAAAACTCAACAGAAAAGTCATAGACTTGGAAAAGTAGAGCAGGAACTTATATTTTACGCAACTTTGTAACATTATAAGATCAATCTTCTCCTTATTTTAGAGCCTACATGAAGCCCAGGCATTGTTTTCCTCCCTCCGCTGAGCGACCTACTTCCAGAGTCTTTCTACGAACAGAAACCTGCAACACGTTGGACTGAATTCACCTTCACGACGCAGCGCTTCCCTTCCTGTGGCCTGACACTTGAGCTTTCAGAGGAAAACAGCTGAACTTGAGAAGGAGATAAGGGCAAATGAACCCCGTGTGGGAAGTCTTAAAATACCCCTTTAACTAGGCCAGCGCTGAAGGCTCGGGGTGTTGCACGCCGCATGGAGAACCTGTCCACGCAGACGGGACACGAGTTACATAAAGCGACACGAGGCGCTGCAGGATCCCGCTACCTGACAGAGAAACGTCCTGCTGAGGTCCGAGGGATCGGTCGGTCCGGTTCTCTGAGCCGCGACCGGATCCACTTCAGATCCAGACGCTTAAAGATTCATGACATTCACATCAGATATGCTCAAAATGTGGAAACATATTCAACAAAAGCGTCACTGATTTTCAGTTACTGCAGAAATCTGGAGCAAAAATGAAAAACTGGAGCAACAATAACACAAAACAGTGAGAATAATCCAGAAGGTTAGAAAGAAACTATTAAAGTTTAGACGGCTCTAATTCTTTACAAGACAAAAATAAACTATTAAAAAGGATTTAAAACCAAAGAGAAAATGTATAAGTTATGGGAGAATCAGAGTTAAAAATATGGAAATTCAGAACAGAAAAAACTTCAGTGAGTCAAACTGGAATATTGATTATTGAACTTTAAATATGTCCAAACAGAAAACTGATCAAATTATCATGAACATATGATTAATGCTAAATATAATTAATAATATTACCAGTTAATTATTGCTGGTGTTTTTGTTTTGATGCTGATTTTGTTTTTGGGTGAAAATAAATAATGATTGTAGATATTAAATTGATAACATGATAAATATCAGATTATGAAGGTTAATGAGTGGGAATCCACCCAGCCCCTTTAAATGTGATATAAAAGTTTTGACATTAATTTCATTCCGTATGTTCTGTAGATGTTTGGTTTCCCTCTCATCAGGCGCCGTGTCTTTAAATGTTCCCAGTAGTGAACTGGGCTGCCTCACTGGGAGCAGATCAGGTCCGTCACCGTTACAGTCGATGTTGGTAAGAGGAGCGTCTTCTGACCCGAGGCCCGGCCCGGCCCGGCCCGGCCCGGCCCGGCGCCGCTCTGCAGGTCCCCCTCAGTCAGCTGCTGCTGAACAATATCAGCTCTATGGACATAATCTAAGAAAGGAGCTGCAGGGTTCAGACTTGGTGATGCGACTGCAGTGATATTGACCCAGAAGCCTCGTTTTCTGCAGGTCGTCTCTGGTGGCCCAGTTTAACGGGAAATCAATTCATCCATGGAGTTTAAATGGAAACGTAGAGCTGAACTGTTTCTGTTAACTTTGGTTCATTTATTGTGTTTTCAACACTGAAATGTGGCTTTTGGACCCTGGTGCCCCTAAATAAAACCCAGTGCACCAGACGGCTCCTGATGGAGAAACAGACGGACCAACAAAGCTGAAACTGCAGGACAGCTGTGCACTGAAACAGAGAAGCTGGTGGAGAATCAGACAGACGCGCGTTGACTCTTTGAACGTGACGTCAGGTTCTGCAGAAAGCGGCGCAGTCGGCCATGACGGTTCAAAACAGCCAATACACACACTGGCTTCTGTAGAGACGGTCAGAAGCTGCTGCAGCAGCTGCTGCAGCCGTGGCTGCAGGGAGGCGTGGCCGAGCAGCGGGCATCACTGAGAGCAGCGACCGAGCTGCAGGTTCCTCTCAGCTTCACATCAACACTATGAAATATTAATGAACCAAGGAGAATATCTGGGGCTGAACTGATCGATTGAACCTCTGATCTGTCAATAAGGAACATTTCTTCAGCTGAACATCACCTGATCTCTCCTTGGACTCATTAAAATGTCAGCTTCCACCAGAAACGGCTCAAATTAAAGGAGTTTTTTCAGAGATTTTATTGCTTCTGATCGGTGTTTACTGTTTTTTCATCTCACGGTGGATTCAAGCTTTTCTTCCAGCATCAAAGTGATGCAGCGAAATCCTGTTTGCATCCAGGGGAGCGTCGCTCACAGGAACCACCAACTGCTAATTTTACGGGGCAATTTCCAGCTGTCCCAGTTTGATCATATGAAAACCAATAGAGGCAAAAAATGGGGCCAGCATCACTCTGCTGCAGCATCACTCTGCTGCAGCATCACTCTGCTGCTGCAGCAGCCTGCAGCTTCCTGTAGACAATCCAGACCCATTCTGTCTGCAGCTCAGCTGCTGCAGCAGAACCAAGACGGACTCAGGAGGACGAGGACCGGCTCACAGGTCCAAATGCAAACGCTCCAGTTTTCAGATGAAACCGTTTCCGTCTCGTTTGGACCTAAAGATCCCAGAATCTGAAGGAAGAGTCCAGTGAAGCTTCCTCAGCCGGTGGACTGACCAGCGACGTTTGGTCGCCATGACGCCTGCTGGTTCTGGTCCACTGGGTCTCCAGATCCACAGTCAGACCACAGTTAAAGCTACGTTCACACAGCAGCACATGTGACCCAAATCTCATTTATTTGCTCATATTTGACCCAAATCCAACTTTTGGCCGCAGTCTGAACGACACAGTTCAGAACTAAACCGATGTTTTCAAGGTCTGAACGTTGAGTCGCATTTCCTCTGACTTTTACGTCGCTGCTGTGAGACGTGTCATGATTCTGCAGCAGAGGAAGACGGACATCGAATCTGGAAGCAAACAAAAAATGAAACTTTAACTATACCATTGCGCCTGATCGACTCCCAAACAGGCGATGATCCACTAACGGCTGAATGTTTAGTTTCTTTTTATTAGCTTCCTTCGTTCTGTTATGATTATGTGACGGTGTTATCGGTTCTGATCGGTTCTGATCGGCTCTGATCGGTTCTGATCGGTTCTGATCGGCTCTGATCGGTTCTGATAGGCTCTGATCGGTTCTGATCGGTTCTGATCGGCTCTGATCGGTTCTGATCGGTTCTGATCGGCTCTGATCGGTTCTGATAGGCTCTGATCGGTTCTGATCGGTTCTGATCGGCTCTGATCGGTTCTGATCGGTTCTGATCGGCTCTGATCGGTTCTGATCGGCTCTGATCGGTTCTGATCGGTTCTGATCGGTTCTGATCGGCTCTGATCGGCTCTGACTGCTGAATAAGATCCATCCACGGCGGCGGCCATCTTTACTGCTGTAACAGAGCGCTGCTGGGTAACATCAACGTTCTTCTCCTCGCTTTGGGTCGTAAACCGCTCACACAAAAATCTGACTGCAGTCGCATTTAATTAGTGGCATGAACGACGACGCAAAAAAAAAGTCAGCCTGCTGCTTCCTCTGACGAGTTTTATGAGGGTTTTATTTCCAGCACTGCGTTGGGATCCTGGCGTTGCTGCGTTTGATTGGCCAGCAGATTGTCTGAGGAAGAGACAGCAGAACCAACATGGCCGCCGGCCTGAAGGCTGCCGTCAGCACAGCTGGACCTCCTGAGCCTCCCAGCAGAACCTCAGGCTGATCTCCATGCTATGCTGCACCAATGCAGTAATTCATGCCAAAGACCAGGTACTGACTGGATACTGCAGAGTAAATGAATGTACTTTTAATAATCCCTTATTTCCATATTCAAAATACTTTAGTGGTTTTCTGCAATGTGAATTATTAAAGATAAGAAAAACTCTGGATCTCTGCATGTCATAAATCTTCACATGAACTTCTCCTTCAGTATTCACGCCTGGAACCAGATTTAAGGCTTCAGACCAAGAAGGTTTTCTTCCCCTCAGAAACTGGAGAGCTGAAGCTGAGCGCTGGGAGCGGGAGGAGCGATTCTGCCTCAGCGTGTTTCCAGTAAACAACCTGAAGCCGTCTGACCACAGAGTGTTTTCTCTGTGCAGCGTGGGGGGGAGCTGGTCTTTGTTTGGATGCTTTTCATTTATTTTTCAGCTTCATAAAAACCTGAAACTTGCAGAGACGGCAGGTGAAAGCGGGGATGCCTCAGGGCGCGCGCCGCGTCTCCTGATGTCAGGATGAACGTTCAGTAAGATGCGCCGTCCGCATCGCGCCCAGCCGGCGGCACGCCGACCTCCCCCAGCAAACGCCGCGTTGCCATGGTTACCAGATAACCAGCTTATCAGTGTTTCCCATGAACTGTAAAAATGTACTTTCCTCCACCGTGATGCAAAGCATTTCTTCAGAAAGCACAGCGATGATTTATGGACGTTCACACGGATGCTGGAAGAAATATTACAAACGACGTTTATGAGCGTCGCCATGTTGACATTCTGACATCTTAACTGAGGTGAACCAGCCAATCACATCGCAGCACCGGCGACAAACAGGAAACTAATGAATGATCCAAAACAAACTGAAAACGACCATGAGAAACGTCCTCAGCGGTCAAATATGAGGATTTTCTCTCAGCAGCTGTTCAGCGTCAGAGCTGACCAGCAGGCGATGCTAAGCTAACACTGCTAAAGCTAACCTAATCAGTGGATCAAGTCAACCTGCAAAGCTCCAGTTTTATTCCCGTCATCATCCAATCAATTATTTAGAGCTTTAAAGTTCAGCTGCAGTCATACAAACATTTTATATCTTTGGAAAAAACATTTCTAAATCTTCTTTCTTTGAACTGGATGAAATGCGACGACGGTGTGAAAACCTGAGTTTAAATCATTTCACTTTCATTTTTCATTTCTGAAGATTCTGCTTATAAATTTTTCAAACACTTTAAATATCGGAGCTCTTTGACAAACACGTTTGACGTGAGTTCTGTAACTCTGCTTTTATGTCTCGTTTCTCAACTCCTGATCTTAATTGGTTTTGATAGAAAGCAGCTGAAAGTGGAGGAGTGAAAGGTCAGAGGAGGGTCACTGCTTCAGTCTGACCCGACAGTGTTGCTATCAAAGCAGGAAGTAGGCCAGCAGAGATCAGGCTTTCTCATGAAATTAACAGTGTTGGTGTGAAGGGCAGCCCAGCAGAAACACTCCTCCCTGTTTCTCCCTCTAATGGGGTCGAGTGTTAAAGCGCCCGCCTCTCAGAGGACCAGCTTCCTCTGGTCCTGATCTGCCTCCCGCCGCCGCTCCGAAGCCCTTCCTCTCCTTGTTGGGCCTTTAATTGCCTCTACAATAACTGCAAATGCGTCACAGATTCAGTGTCCACAACACGATGAAAGGATCAGCAGGAGAAACGAAGAGGAAAAAGCTTTGATCCGATTATAACAGAGCAGAAATAAAGTCCAACACCCCCATCACATCTTAACCTCCTTCTATTCTCATGTTTTCCTCTGAAACGTCATAAAAATGTGATGTTTTTGGTTTATGAGAAGGGAGATATTTATTTGATTAAGATGTGATTTAAGATGCACCTCTGGAGGCAGGAAGCAGATTTATTCAGAGTTTTGAGAGGCTGAGGATGTAAAACCACTGATCCGCGTGCAAACGAGGCGCTGTGGAGTTTAATTAGACGTTCCTCAGCACTTCATCAAGACGGAGACGGGAAATGTGAATCCAGATGCTGCGATTCCTTTGACTTTCTGTCAGAAACCTGATGAATTCATGAATCTCTTTCTAATAAACAAAGTGTTGCTGAACCTCAAACAAACCTGATCAACCTGGAAGGACTTTGGTTATGAGAGGATTAATAATCACAGCATCATCCTCTGAAATATGTATTACTGCTTATTTTAGAGTTCAATCAGAAATGTATCCCCTAGTGTGCATCAAAACCCACAGATCATATCTGCAGCCTGCGGGTTCAGCCAATCAGCAGTGAGCAGAATAAACGGGGCCGTCGGATTGGCTGCAGCGTCGCTCAGAGCCTTTCAGCTCCAACCTGCATGAAGCTGCAAACATTTTGGATCTTTGTCATTTTGGACATGAAATCATAAAAACAGGAGGAAAAAAGGTTTTCATTCGTTCTTCTCCAGGTGCCACAGATTAACTAAATCACTTCATTATTGATCAGTTTTTAAATTTTGCATTCATGTAATCATAACTTTCTGTCATAACTTTAATTCAGTTTGTCATGTTTTCAGTATTTGATGATTTTTCTAACTTTGCTGTTACTTTACAGAGAATACAGACAAAACTCTGAGTCCTGCTCCAGAAACCATCCGATTCTTTTTATGTGCAGCTTTATGTTGCCTCACAAGCTGAGACAGAAGATTTTCCAGAACTGAACAGATAAATTAAAGCGAATGAAGAGTAAACGACTTCCTCCTGCTGAATGAACTGATGGTTCTTAAACACGGACACTTTGAGCTGTTTGCATTTAGATTCCTGGTCTGGTAAACCTGCTGATGTTTCTAACGCGCCGCAGAAACACAAAGTGATCTTTAACGTTTGACGTGAAAACAGAAGCATGAAGCTGCTGGTGTGAAGTAAACACACATTCCTCTGATTGGAGAGAGAAACGAGCTGCGAGTCCAGACGAGGTTTCTGGTGACGGACTGCAGCGGCACGGACACGCACACACACACACACACGGACACGCACACACACACACACACGGACACGCACACACACACACACACACACACGGACACGCACACACACACACACACACACGGACACGCACACACACACACACGGACACACACACACACACACACACACACACACACACACACGGACACGCACACACACACACACGGACACACACACACACACACAGCAGGTGCATTCCTGTGCTTCTTTTCCAACATGCCGTTTAATATTTCCTGCTGGGTCAGAGGCTGAGTGCCGACATGAACTGAGCTGATTTTAGATGCTTCTCATTCGACACAAACCATCAGCAAACTTTTAAAGCTTTAACTGCAGCCGATAGAAATGCTGATGACTTTCAGGGTTTGATTTTGTTTCATTTTGTTTCAGCAGAGCAAAGTTCCCTCTGGCAGCTGAACACCAGACATGAGCTCTGCTTCCTTAGAAAACACATGAACCAGAGCCTCTCCTGAAGAGTGAAGGGAGCAGTGGAGGTTAAGAGGCCTGGTGTTCATCTGCATTAACAGCTCCTATTATCCAGCATCGCTCAAACAAAAGCGGCTGTGAAGCCAAAGAGGAAGGTGTCAGAGAGGAAGCACCGTCTGTGCGCCGCAGTCCAGCCTGACAGGACGACTAAGATCAAGATTTCGGTTCTGTAACCACAGCAACAATAAGAAACGGCAGGGGGAGACCTCCAACCGGCAGGATGTTTCCCACAAACACTCAGACGTTTCTGCAGCAGAAAACAGAGAATGAACCCGTTTAACTCCAGGACGTTAAATACATCTGGTCTGGTTCTACAAATGAATTAAACAACACATCCAACTCAGTTCAATACAAAAATACCATAATTATCTGAAAGGGAAATTAAATGTTTCCATAACTGATGTCATAAATGTCGTTATGGATCTCCAGTAGCAGTCAGTGTTCAAACCTAATGAGGCCTCTGACTGAAGACTGTTTGACTGTCATGAATATCCTGACATGCTAACAGCTTCAGCAGAGTCTTTTCTTCCCATAACATCCAGGATGATGATCAGAACCAAACCCAAACCTCCCCTATGGAATCCGATCTGTTCCAGAGCTGAAAAGGAAAAACCGCCCGACCATTAGGGAACGTTTGGGAATATTTAAGGAAAACCTTCAGACATTTCCTGAGGAGCGAGTCTACGAACAAATTCACACCGTGAAACGTTCAGACACGGAAAATGACAAATATCTGAAGATGTTTGTGAAAACATGCTGAAAACACGGTGGAGGAGGAGTCATGCTTTGTCTTCTGGTTAACTGACATTTAGTCCTGATTAATTCTTCCTACAACAGAAAATATGCAAAAATATAAGAGACACAAAAACCGTAACAATGAAACTGTAACTTCTGATCAGTTCCAGGCCTGTGATGAATTCAGGAATCCACATCAGAGGAGCAGATCTGGATTTTTAAATGTTTTTCATTTCATTTGTGCAGAGAAAATAATTTAATGCATATTAATAAATTAGAGATAGAAACACTGATGGTCATTTTCTATCCAATGATTAAGAAAATTCCTGAACTATTTCTTTCCGTCAGTGATTTTCACACCTATGTTTGACATTCAGTCTGTTCACGATTACACAATGACTGAGTCAGAACTGCTGCAGACGTTCAGCTGCACAAAGCAATCAGACAAACATTCTGCTGCCAACCGGACCGGACCGGACCGGGCCAGGCTGGACCGGGCCAGGCTGGACAGGACAGGACAGGACCAGGCAGGACCGGGCCAGGCCGGACCAGACAGGACAGGACCAGACAGGACAGGACCGGACAGGACAGGACCGGACAGGACAGGACAGGACAGGACAGGACAGGACAGGACAGGACAGGACAGGACCAGACAGGACAGGACAGGACAGGACAGGACCGGACAGGACAGGACCGGGCCAGGCTGGACCGGGCCAGGCTGGACCAGACAGGACAGGACCAGACAGGACCGGACAGGACAGGACCGGACAGGACAGGACAGGACCAGACAGGACAGGACAGGACAGGACAGGACCGGACAGGACAGGACCGGGCCAGGCCGGACCAGACAGGACAGGACCAGACAGGACAGGACAGGACCGGGCAGGACAGGACAGGACAGGACCGGACCGGACCAGGCAGGACAGGACCAGACAGGACAGGACCGGGCCAGACTGGACAGGACAGGACCGGACAGGACAGGACAGGACAGGACCGGGCCAGACTGGACAGGACAGGACAGGACAGGACCGGACCGGACCAGGCAGGACAGGACCAGACAGGACAGGACAGGACCGGACAGGACAGGACCGGGCCAGGCAGGACAGGACCAGACAGGACAGGACAGGACAGGACAGGACAGGACCGGGCCAGACTGGACAGGACAGGACAGGACCGGACCGGACCAGGCAGGACAGGACCAGACAGGACAGGACAGGACAGGACAGGACAGGACCGGGCCAGACTGGACAGGACAGGACCGGACCAGGCCGGACCAGACAGGACAGGACAGGACAGGACCGGGCCAGGCCGGACCAGACAGGACAGGACCGGGCCAGACAGGACAGGACCAGACAGGACAGGACAGGACAGGACAGGACAGGACCGGACCGGACTGGACAGGACAGGACCGGACCAGGCCGGACCAGACAGGACAGGACAGGACAGGACCGGGCCAGGCCGGACCAGATAGGACAGGACAAGACAGGACCGGACCGGACAGGACCGGACCAGACAGGACAGGACCGGGCCAGACAGGACAGGACCAGACAGGACAGGACAGGACCGGACCGGACCAGGCAGGACAGGACAGGACAGGACCGGACCGGACCGGACCAGACAGGACAGGACAGGACAGGACAGGACAGGACAGGACCGGACCAGGCAGGACCAGACAGGACAGGACAGGACCGGGCCAGGCCGGACCAGGCAGGACAGGACCAGACAGGACAGGACAGGACAGGACAGGACCGGACCGGACCAGGCAGGACAGGACCAGACAGGACAGGACAGGACCGGGCCAGACTGGACAGGACAGGACCGGACAGGACAGGACAGGACAGGACCGGGCCAGACTGGACAGGACAGGACAGGACCGGACCGGACCAGGCAGGACAGGACAGGACAGGACCAGGCAGGACAGGACAGGACCGGACCAAGCAGGACAGGACCAGACAGGACAGGACAGGACCGGACCGGGCCAGGCTGGACAGGACAGGACAGGACCAGGCAGGACAGGACAAGACGGGACCGGACCGGACCGGGCCAGGCCGGACCAGACAGGACAAGACCAGACAGGACAGGACGGGACGGGACGGGACGGGAGTGGACCGGACCGGTCCAGAAGAAACGCTGCCAATGAAACCAGTAGGAATGAAAACACGTGAGGCAGAAAGGTGAAAGGTCAGACGCTTCCTCTCACCACCTTTCTGTCTGAAGGCTGCAGGGAAACGGCTGGAGGTTTGACGTTTGCTCCGGTTTTCCTTGTGGTGAATCTCGGCCGACTCTCTCTCTCCCTGTCCACGTCGTCACAATGACTTATTAATAAACATCAGCCGCTGTATCGGCACCAAGACGCAGATTATTTACGTAAACTGGCTCAGGATGTTGGCCCGCTCTTCCCAGCCTGTGGCCTGGAAACCCGGCCTCCGTGCAGAAGGATTACCATCAGCCTGACATCTTGGATCCGTGAACAGATCCACTTGCTCTCCAGAATAATGCCTCTGTAGGAGCCAGCAGCGTGTCGGCACGTCTCACACCATCAGCCGCAAAGCCCCAGGAGTCAGGCGAAGCTGGGCCGCGTCCGCAGACGCCCCGTCGAGGAAACTGACCGCGGATCCGGCCAGCGCCTCCGGGCTCCGTTGTTCCTTTGTCACGGCCAAATGTAATGATCACGTCGCCTCCCGGCCGGATGCTGCTTCCACCCGCCGGATCACAAGTTCAATTCATTTCACAGTTGGCAGCGCCGGCAGTCATTCAGCGGCCCGTAGTCTGGATGGGAGGAGCGGGCGGCGAGCTAACGCTCCTCCTCTACAGTGGCTGGGGGCCACATGTGATCTGATGGGGCCCCGGCTCTGCAGCATATTAAAACTGGTGATAAGATGAGACGGATGCGTCTGGTTGCAGCTCCTTCAGCTGGAACGCAGGAGTTTATCGGGAAGTGGAGCCGTTACGGAGCTAATTCTCCCTCTGCAGATGTGATCTCAGTCCGACGGGATCCAAACACGAGTCGAGCTCAGGTCAGCGAAAAAACATTTCATCACAAACTGAAACATCCTCAGCAGCTTGAAGGAACATTTCTGTGCATCATCGTTTCCTCCTCGGCATGAAGATGAGATGAGAAGCTGTTTCATTTTCTGTTTGCTTCACTGCAGAGGAAAAATGTAATCATTTTAAAACCTGCTGCACTAGAGCTAACGCTAACCTTCTGACTTGTTTCTCTTCTGGGTTTTTATGTATCTGGACCAAAATGTTCTGATCATTACCAGGTTTTATTCAGTTCCAAAATACTCTGTCATAAAAAAGGGATAAATATCCAGTGATATTAACGTCATAACTCCATTATCCAGGTATCTTAGTGGTTATGAATGGTGATGCTGTGGGCCAGAAGGATCTCCAGTAGCAGTCTTAGAAGGAACATGAAAAGGCCTCTGACTGAAGACTGTTGCTGGATGACTAACAGCTATCAGCTCCAGGTCCTGCTGACTCATCAGCTGCTGATCCACCTCCTTGGTTTTTGCTGCTCCGGATGATGCTGGAGAAGGGGAATGATGCTGGAGTAGGGAATGATGCTGGAGTAGGGGAATGATCCTGGAGAAGGGGAATGATGCTGGAGAAGGGGAATGATGCTGGAGAAGGGGAATGATCCTGGAGAAGGGGAATGATGCTGGAGAAGGGAAATGATGCTGGAGTAGGGGAATGATGCTGGAGAAGGGGAATGATGCTGGAGTAGGGGAATGATGCTGGAGAAGGGGAATGATGCTGGAGTAGGGGAATGATGCTGGAGCAGGGGAATGATGCTGGAGTTGGGAATGATGCTGGAGTAGGGAATGATGCTGGAGTAGGGAATGATGCTGGAGCAGGGGAATGATGCCGGAGTAGGGGAATGATGCCGGAGTAGGGGATGCGACAGTCGAGTTATCCCATGGTTACTGAACGGTCGATGTCCTGATAATACAGTTAGCAGTTTAGTGCCTCAGTCATCCAGTTTTGTCGCCACTGTGAAATACTTTTCATTTTGGCTGCATTATGCTGAATGTTAAGTTGTGTCGTAGATTCACTCAGTGTCTATGAAGACGTTTTGATCCATGGGAAACAGTGAAAGTCAAACATTTGGTGAAGTTGCAGACAAAACCAAGTGTCTGGTGACATAAGCTCCAGCTGATGCCTTCCTGGGAGTCGGGCTGTTTTAGGGTGACCTGGTTTCATTCTGCATGGCGGATCCTCACAGCCGGTTCGGCCAGAATGCAGATCCGACCTCAGACTCTGGCTGTCCGTCCAAACCTCCGAACAGCTTATCCCGCTCAGGCTGCTGGAGCCTGACCGCGGCCCGCCAGACGCGGCTGGGTGTGAAAACTTTCTGCATCACTGGATTGGAGCTCAGCTCGGTGTCAGAAGCAGCTCCGCTTCCTGCAGCATGTCTGGCGGAGCATGCTGCCTTCCTGATGGCGTCGCCTCTAATGAGTGAGCAGAAATGTGTTCGCCAGGCTGCTGCAGGTCTGATTTCTCTGTTTTCACAGCTTCAGTGTCTTTCTGCCTCTCCAGGACGGATCCGACCCCAGAGCCACCACAGCCATCATGTCGCGGCTTCCTGCCCTCCAGCTGCTTTACTTCCCGTCCATAGTTCCTCCTCCATGAAGCTCCGGTGGCCGACGCTCAGAGTGCCGGACGCGGCGGCTGCTGCTCCGCCCAGAGCCACAGGAAGCGAGAGGGCGGCCCCGTTCCTGGTAAACACACCGCGGTGCCGACTAATGAAGCGTTTAGAGGAGACCCCACCTGCGCCGTCGAGTTGTAATCTCTGAAGCCATTTTGCATACAATTATCATCCATTTGTGCCTGCAGCGAAAACTTGCAATCTGACACTTGAGCAGCAGACATGCTGGGAGGAGAGAGGAGCGCAGCACAAAATCAGCGCCGGAAAATGATGCAGATTTGTTTATTCTGATGAGGCTTTTTGTTCTGGATTTTACTGGAATCAGATCCGATTGTTGATCTTTGGGCTCAGAGGAAAAACTCATCGATTCAGTTTGTCGGGCCAGAAATGATCTTTGGTTTAATTTAAAATTAAATAAATGATTTTTACCAAGACAATTCTTTTTGTCTTCAATATTTTGATTATGTTTAAAATTTCCACATCGTCATAAAAAAACACTTTTATTCTATTTCATTTAAAACAATTTAATCCACTCAAATGTAGGGCTGAAACGATTCCTCGAATGATTCGAGTACCTCGATTACTAAAATTCCTCGAGGAAAATTTACCTGCCTCGAAGCTTCGTTAATTTATGTTTTATTAGTTAGCGCACCGTGTTCCGGCCGGGACTTCATTTGCGTTGCGCGGAGCTCTCACTTCCGCCTCTGAGTTGTTGACAAAAGCTAAGTCTCAGCGGCATAAAGTCCAATCTTCAAGATTGGCCCGTGGGGATTTTATTGATTGATGATAATGCCTGACTTTTTATCGTTTTTGGGGAACCAATAAGCATCCTTAAAATGACTGGGGGAATGCCTGGAGTACGGCAGCATTTCTCCTCCGGGGCTGCTGGTTGAAAGCGAACGGCGGGAAGAGCGCTGAGGTGAGCGGATAGACTGAACAGGGCGGGCGGCTGAGTAGCTGATCCTTACCGTGTAAATGTAGCTTTACCGACGAACCGCACAATAAATTTCATATCCCGGTCTGAAGAAACGGGTGGCGGAGCGCATCGTACATGGCTGGTAGATGAGTTTCTGAGTGTGACCAGTGAAGGTGTCGTAAATATCCCGTATTGCTTCCCCCCGTGTTCGTCCCCCGGTCTAACGGTTCGTCAGTCCGCTGGTCTATTTCCTCCCCTCCACCCCATGTTCGTTCATTCGCCCTCTCCTCCCACTCCAGGCGGCATTTCCCGTATTTTCAAACCCAAAGCGTGACAGGTTAGGTGGCAAGGTGAGTTTAATTAATCTATTAAACTCACTGAAGATGAATACATAAACTAAAAGCTGGATTGTAGACATTTTTTATAAGCGTATTTCTGAGCCTGCCTCTTTGTTATTAAATTCAATATAATTTCAGATTTTTCTATAACTTTTCTTCTGGTTAACTTAGAAAGTGAGCTATTATTGTTACAGGTTAGTTTTCTAAACTACAAAAAAGCAACTGTTAGGGATGCTCAAATATGAAAAATTGGACTGATATTGATATCTGATAGTAACACCGGTATTATGCCAGATTTACCAATATTTCATTTTATAATTTTTTTTATCCGATTACTCGATTAATCGTAAGAATAATCGATAGATTACTCGATTACTAAAATATTCGTTTACAACAGCCCTACAAATGTTTTCATATTTTGTTACAATAAACTTCACCTAAAAGCTCCTCTCAGAAACACTGATGGCTCCTCTTCAACAGTCTGCCTCATCTGAGGTTCAGCCAATCAGCAGCGAGGAAAAATGAACGCTGCTCCTGGATTGGCTGATTTCCAAATACCAACCTATCAGACACCAAAGATATCATTTCATTTCTTTTAAATATTTGAGATATGCTCATCAAAATAATCTGAAAATAATCTGGACTCAGGTTCCACAGAAGAATACTGAACTGAGGAATTTGGTCTGTTTTTCTATCCAACCCCTTTACTCTGATACCACTAAAACAAATCCAACAGTTGCCTTCAGCGTCCAGCTGCCTGCAGGTTTAGCATCAACAACATGCCGAGCTGTGAGCGTCTCCGGACCCGTCCACCATCTGGACACGGAGACACGGTGGACCTGCAGGATGTCCAACTAAACCAACATCAGAACCGACGGCCAAGAGACAAAACATGGAAACATTCAGGGGGAGAGACGGCTTTGAAAACTCAAACATCAGTTTTCTAAGGGTTTTACAGACAAAATGTATTTCACAAAACAGAAACAGAAAACTTTCAACCATCTCCTCCAAACAGGCGAAGGCAGATTCATCTGCATCCAAACAGGGTGGGTCTGTGTTTGTTGGGATCCGTTTTTGGGTGGATTCAGACTGAGGACTGAAACCGGATTCAGGCCAAAGCGGCGATAGCTGAAGCTGAGGGATTGATTTCCCGTCAGGTGAGCAGAACAGCTCAGACGTGAGTCATCCTCTGCCGTGGAGACGGCAGGATTGATTAAAATATTGTTTCCATCAGGCAACAAGAGGCAGACTTTCTGTCTAGTTGAGGTGCAAATTCATTTTCAGACAAAAAGAGGTGCAGGTCTGAGATAATCTCCTAAATATCTGAATTATCTGATTGAAAGATGTTAAGTCGTAAATTAGCATTAAAGAAGTGAAATCTGAGAGTCAAACGTCTCCGACTCACAGCAGCATCATTTTCACAAACGGATCTGCTGGGAGCCATCATGTCGTCTCAACATTAACCAGGATGGACTGACTTTGTTCATCAGGACTCATTCACCGACGTCCTGCAGTGAGAAGGTCTTGGGTTTGAATCCCAGCCTGAAGTTTGAATTTCCTCCTGTGGATTTTCTCTGACTTCCTCCCTCCATCCAGAAACACGACTGTGTGGTTACTGGACTCTATCGCCTTTAGGTACCGCTAGCATCCTCCTGCTAGCGGTAGGCTAGTGCTTTTATTTTGGTTGCATTTACCCAGAATGCCCTGCGCTGTAGTCCACTTCCTGCTTTTGGAGCGGTCTCCGGTCCACTTGGCACATTCAAACCAAACCAGAGGTCGCTTCAACCGAACCCAGACCGAGTTTAGAGGACCAGAGGTCAGAGGTCAGAGGTCGGTTAGCCTTCACACCTCACCAACCGGACCGGACTTTCTAGAGAAACGGACCGGAGTTGGGTAAAAGCGGACTGAACTATGTTGGTTTGAATGAAGTCTTAGAAAGATTACAGAAATGTTTTAACACCTGATATCAACTTTATCCATAAAAACTCAACACATGCTTTTAATGTGAAGGTTTAGTCTCTAGTAAATGTTTCATAAAGGTGGCGGCGTTAAAATCTTTAGTCAACATCAAGTCTCAGATCTAGTCCAGCTCCTGTTAGCATCCTGGTTGCTAGCATTAAAGGACATAAAAAATAATTATTTATTATGTTCTGGTTTGAATCTGATCCATCAGAACCAGAAAAGATATTTTCCAAATCATAACAGCTGTGCTGACCCGAGTCGTTTCCACGTCCGGTTCTGACCCGTCATCACCCTCCAACGCTCAGAGTACCGACGCATTTACAGGATCAGTACTGATACGTTTCTATCTGATCAGTATTGATAGGTTTCTATCTGATCAGTATTGATAGGTTTCTATCTGATCAGTACTGACAGGCAGAGCGGTACTGAAGCCAGTCTCAAGCGGATCCGGTCCGTTTCGTTGAGCTTCCTCGTGTCTCTGCCGGTCGTTGCGCTGCTGACATCATTTCACGGCGGCGGCGCCCGCGGCCTCCCAGCTGAGGATGACAGAGGAGCCTGACTCATTCATGACTCGGCTTTCTGAGCAGGTGAACTAATGCGCATTAAACTCGGCGTACGGTTCATTAGCACATGGGATAAAAATACTTTGCAATTAAAACACCATTATTCTTTCAATAAAGCTGCTGAAGATGATAGTTTAGCCTTTAAAGCCACTTAGCTTCTTGTTAAACTCGTTTTGTGGTTCAGCTGGTTCTACTGTCCACAGTTCCTCTGAATTATATCTTCTGTGCCCATCTATTAATATGCCTGAAACTATTCATGTTCTCCCAGTTTTCTCCTGTGGATTCTCAGCTTTCACATCACCCGACCTCCAGAAAATCCAGTCTGTTCTTCACAAGCTTACGTCTCCTCTGCAGAGTCGGCCATCTTTAATTACATTAATCAAACGATGCAGCCAGCAGCGAGGCGGTCAGGAAGTCTGCTGACGGACGTTTGTGCTGCAGCGTTTAGAGAAACCAGAGATCGATCCCAACATGATGCCACACTGCTGCTGGAAACGGCAGGAGAGAGGTTATGATGTCATCATCAGCACTGTTAGACAGGAAGTAGTTCGGTTCATTAACCTGAAACTAGGCTGAAGGTTTCTACTGTGGAAACTATGAACAGAAATGAACATGTGTGTCTACAGGCTTTGTGTTTCGCAGCATCTCTCTACCAGCTGCTTCTGGACGTGGAGCGTTCTGACTCTTCGTCCGTCCATCAGCTTCACGCTCTTATAAAACGGTCAGATCCACAGAATGCAGTCAGTTTCTGTTCCTCCAGACGTTAAACAGATTCTGTCCGTGTCGTCGTCGGGATGTACGGAGGTGTTCATGTCACAAAGTCAGAGTTTCTGTGGGGAATCTGTGGGGAGCAGCAGGATTTAACTACACCCTAACTCCAACGTGACGATCCGTTATAATAACTTTAGTTCGCAGGGTTCCGATATGCACAGTCCTGGTCAGCGTAATAATCTGCCTCCTGGAGGCGCAGCTGTCCAGGGTGAGATTATAACTGAAGGAACAAACGTCCAGACAGGAGATCAAAGCAGGACCTCAGACAGGCTGAACAACAGATTTGTGTCTGAGCCGTCAGAGTTTATGACTGACGTTCCTGTGATGCCACAGCGACTAGTCAAAGTTGGGTTTGACTTTAAAAACCATGAAATGGCTGAAGTTCTGGTCTGAACCTCACATCTTCCCATGCTGGTTCTCTGGGTTCTCCTGCTTCCTCTCATGGTCCAACGACATGACGCTCTGGTTCCTGATGTTTCCCAGCTGCCCTGAGCAACAACGCTGAGTGACTTTAACTTTCCTGTGGCATAAACTCAAATCCAGAGTCAAACACGTGGCTTAAGAACCGGATGAATCGTTTGTTCTGGTGTCTGCTCCAACGTCTCTGCTTACAGACCAGCGTTCCTCCATGGTGTGGAACGAAACCCAGAGCCTCGACAGAAACGCCGCCCAGCTTCACGCATCGTCGTTACTTATGGTGAAGCAGAAAGCGGCGGAGCTCAGCGGCCTGTTGGTGAACGCTCAATGATCTCCTTGTTTCAGTAAAGATCCCATCATGTTTCCATCCTGACTGCCAACATGTTCTCATAACGATGTGGATTAACTGCTGTGGAAAATGACTGAAAAACTAAATTATTTGTCTCCACAGTGGCATGTTGCAGAGCTGCAGCTGCTGCAAACTGAACTCTGAGCAAACAGAGAAATATCAACTTTACTTACATAAAATAACCAACCAGTGGGTGAAGAGCTGGGAAATATTTTTATCGGTAGATAGAGGTTATCATGATCTCCTTCATAGATCACCTGGATTCATTTAGATCACCTGGATTCATTTAGATCACCTGGATTCAATTAAACAAGTTGACTCTGAATGTGGAGACTCTGGTTGATGTGATCTGATATTTTAGATTAAAGGAGGCTGAACATTAGTGGCTTTATTTTCAGATTTCAGTTTAAGAAAAGAGACTTGCATTGAAGTTTGCAGTTACAACATGGAAAATGGTTGAAATAAAAACGTACTTTCACTTCTGCTGAATCTTCCATCGTGTCCAGTCATGGACGCTCTGAAGGATTTCATTCAGAGGAACTTTTGTGGGAGATAAGTGACAATAACACTCATCTACGCTCCACGGAAAGCAATTTTAGCACTTGCACATCTGAAGATTGCGTAATTCTTCACACTTGTGTTTACCCTCAGCGTTTGTTCTGTTAAGCTTTTCTGAAACAGTCGTGGTTGGTAAGCAAATTTTCCATGCTCCACCTTTTTTGTTCATTTCTCTTTCAACTTTGCGCATTCATCAGGATGTTTGTTTTAAGGATTACATCCTGATTGGAAGCAGCTTAAAGGAGCCAAATCAGGGAAGCTTCAAACGTGGAGTAAAACTGGTAGATAACTGTTGATGAAGGTTAAAGGTTTTCTCAGGAGCTTCTAGTCGTGATCTTATACGTTTGAAAATACAAAGTGACGTATTTACAGGCGGCTAAATGAGTGCCTGAGCAGAAATGAACTGTGTGTACTTGAGGTTTGAGCTGAGGAGGTTTAATGCGGGGAGCTAACAGGAGCCGACCTTCCTTACAGTGAGCTCTTCAGATGAGATTTCTACAAACAAACAGGCTCTGCATAATGCATGAGGCGCGGCTGGATGAGGAGGGTTAAGAGCCCGACTCTGTGTGTGTCAGGATGCCATGAATGAATTTCAATTATCAGGCCGGCCGTGTGATTGGACGACTTGTGGGACGCTCAGTGTGTGAGTTTCATGTAACCGGCCTAATCAGGTTCATTAGCCGCCATTTAGCGGACAGCGGCGATGAGGAGACGAATCAGCTCACATTGTGCGTTTGGCGGCTGCAGGTTTGTGCGCCGAGCGGAGGACCGTGAATCAGCCTCATGGAGAACGAGGCGGAAATTGCCACTTTGGCAAATACGGCGCTGACTTAAAATGACCTGATCTCGGCCAATCAGAGCGCTAATGGGCCTGAAAACTGCAGCAACTAACAGTTTACCACACACAGCGGGGGGTCACGTGGAAGGTCACGCTGCTGACTGGAGGTCGTCTGAAGGTTAACTTCACCAAACTGGATTTGAACATGGATTCTGTTCATTTCTGAACCTGGACCCGATGCGGTCCACAGCCGTCCTGCTGCCGTTCGCTGCTGGTTCTGTCCAGATCGCAGCAGCTGGTTCAGATCGGACCTGGGTTGGAAATGTGTCCAGTTCCGTGGAACAGCAGATTTTCATAATTCTGCGTTTTCTTGTTGTTTTTTTTACACATATTTTAACTCATTTGTCTTTTTGGGTTTAGTGAATGTTATTGAAGAGGTTCTGTAATTTTTCATCTGGTCATTTTTCAGACTTTCTGGTTTGGCTTTTAACTCATTTTATGCCAGTATTTCATATTTTAGCTGTTTTTGTCAGATATTTTTGATGCTCTGTGTTTGTTTCTGACTGGCTGGGCCCAGATGTCCTGCTGAATGCTGTTTCTTTATTTTGCTGTAAAATGTCCAACCTGTCCTTCATGGTGATTTTCTTTGGGCTTTTCAGACAATCTGATAGCAACGCATTAGGAAAAATGCCCGTTGGTGTAAAAACTGTAAAAGTGTCTGGAGTAGAAAGTGACCCTCTTCACCTGGAGGCGTTTCTCCAGGCTGACAGTGAGTCTCACTTTGTGGAGTTTTTTATTCTGTTTTTGCCGTCAGGAGTGTATTCTTTGTAAAATATGAGCAGAAAAAAACATTTTTTGTCAAAAATGTTCAGCAAAACTGACTGAGGTGCTACTTTGTTTTTGGTTTGATAATAATGCTAAATCTTCACTCACCTCAGGATGCTGCATGCTTGAGTTGACGACATTGCAGGGAAGTTGTCCGTATTAATATTATTCATATATTGTGGCGTCACTAAAAATAAAACGCCTGATGAATCTGAAAACTGATTTATTCCACCTTCGTTCCAAAATTAAAAAGACTATATAAAATATGTGCATCAAAAATGTGTCTCATTTCTTCACATTTAAATTCAAATAAAATCTGTCTTTAGTTTTGGTTAGACTTGATTACATTTTTAACTGAGTTAATTACAGGAATCACATTTTATTCAAAAACTAACATCATAAGTAACATTTTCAATCCAAAAAGCCTTTTTGCTGCTAAATTAATCCATAAATGGACTTATGTCTATTTACATCAACAACAGAAATATTTACAGTTTTAATCTGATCTTCAACCATCTGATGGAGCAAAGAGTTTCAGGAAGCCCTGACCATTCATGGAGCTTCTTTAGAGATGTGGATGCTAACATTAGCATTAGCTGCTACATGTTTAGCATTCAGATGCTATTTCGCTTCAACAGCTTCACTAATAGGCTAACTCCTTTAGCACAAATTGAACATCATTTTCTAAAAACATAAAAAAGCTCAGAAAGTTTTAGATTAATAAGAAATTTTCTAGAATATTTTTTTTAATCAAAATTTTTTTCTAGAAGATTTCTTATATTAATCTCAAAATTGTTAATTTGTTTTTAGCAAATATTTGACTTTTTTGGCGGTAATATAATCCTCCTTTTCCGTCTATTATGGTCCTATTATGCTGTTGTGTAAAAGAGAGGCGTGTTCATGTATAAATGTTTATGAAGTCAGATAAATCTGATTTTTTTATCCGTTTCAGATAAAACCAGATAAGGTGTTTTTTAGGAAGCTGCAGTCTGACTCCTCTTTTGGACTGAACCGACACGAAGCATCATCCAGCTGGAGAGACGACGACGTCACAACCAGAATTCATCCGTCTGAGATTTAAAGTTTCACTCCGAGGTCATGTGACAAACAGAAGCTGGAGAGGCAGAAACAGGCCAGAGATGCCTTCACCTGGACCCGACACTCGGACTGTCCTCCATCTACACTCATGCTCCGCAACACACACACACAGACACACACACATGGACACACACACATGGACACACACACACACGGACACACACACAGACACACACACATGGACACACACACACGGACACACACACACGGACATGGACACGGACACACACACATGGACACACACACAGACACACACACGGACACACACACACGGACACGGACACACACACACAAACAAACACACACGGACACACACACACGGACATGGACACGGACACACACACATGGACACACACACGGACACACACACAGACACACACACATGGACACACACACACGGACACACACACACGGACACACACACACAAACAAACACACACGGACACACACACACGGACACACTGTTCGTTATTCTGCAATAGCCAGCCACGCCCTAACCTCACCACTGACTGACTATTGACCAGTTCTCTGTCTAACAGGTCCGGAAAATCCCTGAAACCTGGGTTTTACCCTATCATAGGTTTACTAGAGAATTTCTGTTTAAACTGGTGGCGGAGAAAACTTGTCTAGCACTAACTACCTTCAGATCCAGAAGTTACGGCCCTTTTCAGTTGAGAAACAGTCGACAGAGTAGCGCTAGCTGCCGCGTAGTTCCAACAACCACTCCTGTTAACGGTAGCTTTCCTCCTTAAAATAACGTGCACTTGTTATCGGCTAGATTGGATTTAGTGACTTAGATGTAAGTCCCAGGGCCATTATTTATTGCTCGCCAAAGGAAAGTACGAAGCCACCCATTACTAGAATCATGCATTTAGATTTTACTTATACCAGAAGAACCCTCATCAAACAGTGACTCAATTGAATTCAATGTCCGCGACCTCCATTCTTATTTTTATTGTATTTTATTAAGCAAGCTTTAGCAGGGGTAAATGACAAACAGATTTAATAAAAGTAATTGTAAACTTGTAACAAATACTAATTTCTAATTATAAAATCAACCAAATCAACCATATCCTATCTTATTTCTATCCCTAACCTGTGTCACTAGTCTCACTGAGCGAGGCTTTTAGGGGCAGGGCAACTCACACCCGATGTTAGTCGATCTTGGCAGCCGAAATCTTTAGACGTCCTTGGTTAGAGTCTCTGTCCTAGCCGGGCAAGGTCCTTTTCCGGAAAAGCAGCAAAGTCGATCTGTCCAACCTCTTTTAGACGAACAGAATCTTCATCACTAGGTGACCTTTGTCTTTTCCCCAAGTCTGCTGCTGTTGAATAGGGATCGTAGGGTGGAGGCAGAGGAAACGGTCAAATTCAGGGACCAGGGCTGGGGCTGACGGATCTTGTCCTTCTTTGCGGCGAGAAGTCTCAAACTTTTCCCCCGGTCCCAGGGTGTGGTCCTCCGCTGATCTTTCGCCTGCGTCTTCTTGTTGATTCTCCTTCAGCGCCGCGGACTAAGAACAGTTTCCTCCCCAGCTCGCTGGCTTTTAAACCCTCCTGGTCCACAGTTGTGTGTGGGAGAGATCTTATGACTCATTCTCCCCGATTACCTCATCGGAAAGTACCCGTCTTCCCAAACCTCGCTCCACCCTGCATTTGGTAATACACAAACCTCCCTCTTTTGCGTCCGACTGCTGCAACTCCTTTGCAATGCTGACCATCTGGTAGTTATTACCTTTTTTGGCAATCTGTTCTGAGGTCCCCGCCCAGCCAGCTCAGTGCCTCTCTGTGCTTAACTCTACAATCTTCTTATAATGTACCATGAAACACAATCAACTCAAAACATAATCAGTTTTACCATTATCTGAAATCATTGAAAATGTATATATATAACAATTAAGTTGTTACTGTTACCGCCGATCATGAATACAGATTATATATTTCAGTCATACATTACAGACATTGTGATTATAAGACATAAATCATTTCAACTATTTACTTATCTATGTATTTGATTCCAACCATTACACACATATGTATTTCATTTCATTTCTTTAATCATTCTTAAATCAATACAGGATTACTGTTACTCCCCAGGCCTTTTACCCTGCTTTCTGCGTGTACCTAGAGAGATCTCACAAGTCCATGCCAGTTTTCTTGACACCCCCTCCTTGAGATCGAACGGTGCGTTGCAGAAAACGGAAAGTCCAATCAAAACAATTCCAACACATCACCACTGTGGATAGTCAGAATGTCTCTTTCGTAGCAAGTGACGGGCGAAGATGACGGTGTCCACGTGTCAACAACCTCGTACTCCGTCAGATTTGATGGCGGGGAGATCCAGGTATCTGCGTCCAGGACTTCATTCACTGTGGAACTACACGGCTCAGGCAAGTCGCATTGTTCCAACAGTGGTGGTGGGGGTGGAGTGGACTCATCCACCCCCAAATCAGGCTGTGTGGCAGCTGGGAAATTACAGCACGCCTCCAACTCCTCAAGCAGATCCTGAAAATCCGTAGCGAACGAAGGAGATTGCATCTGACAAATGCAGGTGATGGTGGAGTCCGTCTGACTTCCTTGATCCACTTGTGAGGCGAGAGGTATATCCTCAGTCTGGCATTCTTGGTGAGATGAACTGAAAAATTCAGCTTGGGTACTCTGGTCGTGAGTTGCAATGCTGGTCTGACACCCGACATCCACGTACACATCTGGAGACGCCGGGCAAACTGGTGGAATGGGATCACCCACCGCCACTACTCTGCCATCCATAAGGTGCAGAGTGAGCAGGCATTGACGGGTGATCTGATTCTCCCAAAGCTTCTGAACAATGGGTAACACTCGGCCACTCTCCAAAGGCGACGTCTGAAGTGCGTCATCGGTCTGGCCCAACGCAGAGGTCCACACGACTTTGTGGTCCCGTTCCAGGGATCTAGACGTAGAAGCCGCAATGTAAGGCAGGTCCTCACGTCCATGGAGGCAGAGGATCGCCGTTACATTTTCAAGGTGCACGCAGTCGTGACACCAACGGGTAGACGATGCAACCCATATGAACCCAGAGGATTCTGCGGTCGTTCCACATCCCACGCAGCAGATCGGTGCCTGAAGAGAAACAGCAACCCAGGTAACTTTATGATTAGTAGTTATCGATTAGTTTTACTTATAATGGGGGAAAAGGGGTGAAAAAGCAATAGCACGAGCATATGAAGGGGGCTGATTTAAACTCGTGTGCCCCTTTGAGCTGCTAGCCATGGGGAACGTATCACAGGGGGAACATTCTCGGACACTTGTGAGTCCTGATTCTGCCCTGAAGATGTATCATGAAATATCGCCGCATGGGTCATAAACCACACAACGATGGGCAGTGTGGACGTCTTCTTCATCCAGTAGAGGGTCACTAAAACTCCCCACCCTGTTGCCCAAATGGTCAAGAGCGCCCATCTTCGGAGCCAACGCCGTTTGCCTTGACCTCTGATGGAGAAAGCCTGGTACGCCAGGTAGATGAGGATGGACGTCGCCAGAAGACCCTCGATGATGGCGGTGAGAATTTTCAGTGGTGCAGCACGGTCAGCATGGGTTCCTCCACAGACTAGCTCCATTATGAAGGCCGTCGTGTCGATGGTAAGCCAAAGACACGCCACAGCTCCTCTGCGCCAGTTGATGCGGGTTCGCCCCATCAGATAACAGACAAAAAGGGAAGGGGCATGCTCCCATCTTCGCATGAGGATGGGTCGTAGAAGGAGCTTTGCATATCCTTGGAGCACGACGAGCACTCTTAAAGGTTGCCCAATGGTCCAGGACCCGGTATGGCAGTAGACCACCCAGGCGAGGATGAACCCGACTTGTTCAAGGGTACTCACTTGGATTGGCTCAAAGGTTGGAGTGGTAGCAGAGGAGTTGGTCGTAGAGTTGGATGACATGATGTTGCCCTGGTGAGTTCTTGGTTTGAGTCCGGTCTTGACAGCAGCTCTGACGAACGATGACTGGCTCGTCGGCACACGGCAGCTTCCTTTTATACAGCTTCAGGCTCCTCCTTTGGGGGGAGGGGCTTGTGATCCCTCCCCTTGCAACGACAAAGTGCTTTTAGCCACACCTCTAGGACAACCTTGCCCACTATTAAGGCTACGGCTATGCCTAGTAGGCCCAACAAATATGGCCACAACATACTCAGAGCGTTGAGCAACCAGTGCTCAACAATGGCAAGGCCCCCACCTACCACGCTCGTGACTTCCTCCACTACGGTTGTTATGGTGGTTGTTAAAGTGGAGCCTAAGGTTTCATACCAGCGACAGTCATGTTGTTGGAGGCCTGTCCCACACTTTTGCCAGATCTCCTTAGAGATATTACATGTAAGGTTAGAATAAAGGAGGTTAGGTCCCACCCAGTCAAATCCATTATCCACCACCCCATCACACAGACTCTGCCGGAACGCATGTCCTTCAGCTAGGGCGATGAGGGTGTCAGGGATAAAAGGAATTGGAAGGTCGAGGATACTTTTGCGCTTCTGGAGGTGATATCCCAGTATTGCATCCGTGCAGGTTCTTCCGCTCACGAGTGCTCTCCGCCATTTGCCCTGAATTTTCCGCCACGTAACCTCTGATGCATGGGTTGCATACTCCTCTGCATAGTGTTCCTTGCAGTAATCACCCCAACCTCGAAGCTGGTGACAGGATTCCCTGGCTAGCCCAATAATGCACTCCGTGTTGTTACGTGTGCACGTCATGCGCCAAGGCCGTGGGACGACGTAGTTGTCTGGTCTCCAAAAAATCCCCGGCCAAATCACCCGGTCTTTGGAATAGACTGTGGCAATGTACTGGTATTTGATCCAATAGTTGTCGGATTCGGTGAGACACGGTATAACCCAGGCTTGTAGTTCTTCTTCTTGGAGTCCCCACCATTCCCAATCCCACGCACGATAGTAGTCCTCCCACCAAGCTCGGAGAACCAACTTGGCTGTAGGGAAGGTATTAGGATTGGGGCAATGGTATTTCCAGGTGGAGTAAAAGGTGTTACTGGTTTGCCAAAGGTCGCATCGCGGAGAGGACAAAGTCTTCACCCAATCAGTGTCGTTAAGGCTATCAAAAATTCGTTTGGCTACACATTTGTCAATTTTTGCAAAGTGATCTTTTGGAGCATTCAGCAGATCATCTGGAGTTGGGAGAAGCTGTACACGCATGTCAGCCACATGTGGTCCTTTCAACCCGGCAGGGGAGCGGACAGCCCCTTCTGGGAAATCTCCCTTGAAGTATACTTGTTTATTGATTACATAAGTCCATGGGAACGAGTCATTCAGCCAAGTTTCGATCTCCGTGCGCACTGCACTCAGACGAACCCATGAAAGTGTCCAATACTCTCTCAGCGCCAAAGCAATGTAATTTTGGCCGTTGCACATGTAGTATTTGTTCCACAGGCATGGATTCAACAGATTAAACTTAGTTCTATAACATTCTAGCTCATCGAGCTGATACATGAACCGTCTGGGTCCTTGTCTAATTAAGAAGGCTGTAATGTTTGTCCAGACCAGCCCAGGCAGCACTGTCGGTTGCGTTCGAATGACGCTGCTGGCGTTCTTGTTCTTGAACAGGGTCGAGGTGTCCACTACCTCCTCTTCACAATTCAAATGATAATCTCCCCAGAACTCTCCTTTTGGAAGCCAAGCTTTGCAGCCTGAGGATCTATGCGGGGCCGAGTAAATTACCTCATTGTCCCAGTATCCCTGAAGCGGCAACGACTGCAGGGGTCGACAGGCCATGTTGCAATGCCATTCGGGCATGCCTCGGTCCGGATGGATCCAGTTGCACCTGACGGTCCGACGTTCTTTCCGTTGCAGAATTCTTATCCAGCAGATTACTCCATCGCTGAGAAATTCATAGTTGTAGATTTCCCAGGTGTGGTTCAGAAGATTATCGACGGTGGAATCATTCAATTCATGAGCTCGGCTTTCTACATATTTTTTCCCATTGTCTTTGGCAAACTTCCTCGTCTGGTTCTGAATTGATGACCCATTGTCCCATGGTACAAAGATGGAGATGGTACTGGTGTTCCAGCAATTGAAGGTAGCATATCTGGAACGAGCATAGGTGACTCTTGAATGCGTGAGATGCCAGGGCCCAACTCCGACGAAATATAAGATTGCGATAAGGATAGATGCGGCAAACAGTAGGGCGAGTAGCGTAAGCAAAGTTTTTATGTACAGTGGGGTTTCCGTTCTCGTGGTCTTTTTCCGTAGCAGGGGTTCGTCAGGGGTTTCCGTGTTATCATCGTCGTCAAAGTCAGCGCTATCCTCCGAATCCAGAGCATCTTCTAACAAATTCGTTCTGGTATACATACGTCTTAAACGTGTTTCTTCCATCCTGGTCTTCTTGTCATGAAGAGAGGATTAGCAACTCTCTGGGGTCTTTGGTATTGGGCTTTGTGCAGATCTTCTTCAAGGCTCTGGTGCGATGTTGAGGAGTGGTTCTCGTAGCCGCTCGTCTGGTGGCTCTCCCTTGCAGGAGGGAGTTATACACAGGAGAAGGGTAGGGTAGGTTAGGTTCCAACCCCCTCCACACCCATTTCCAAAGGAACACCCTCCAGAAGTCAGGTTGAGGAAATGGGCCTTGGGCGGTGCCACCCCGTAGCTGGTCATCTTTCCAGGCCTCGTGTTTGTATCCTACTGATGTTGTTACTGAAACATAGGTACATAATGATTGCCCATGCAATGTCAATCTCGTGCGATACCCCCAAGACGTCGGAGTGAAGATCCTCTGATGAGGCGGATTGGGGTAAACCCTGTCTAATTCCAACCTCAGTGGGAGCCTGGTGTTGTTAAAGACATAATAGTCTGGGTTTGTTTCCATTTTCAGGACGACCCTCGCCATACCTGGAGAGGTAGTCCAGAGGATCATGCCATTTACCGAGAGTTCACAGTACTGTCCTTGCAATGGTTCCAAGTAATGGGGACCCCACCGAACCCGCACCTCCTTCCCCTCAATCATCAGATAGACTGTATTGAAAATCCATGGAAGGTGATGTGAACAGTCCGGTGAAATTCCATCATAGCTAGTCGCCTCGGGTGACATTTTTCCTTGCCAAATTGGGATTACCGAGGGGACAAAGTAATATGGTTTCTGCCATGGACGTGGTGATGCCTCTTCACTCTCCTCGACTTCTTTCACCTCGCGGAGATCGGGGGGTCGAAGATAGGTGAGGTGCTTGAGGTAGTAAGCTTCTGTAAGCGGATAGGAGACTGTGAAATCTTCTCGTGGCATGTCCAGTAAGATGGAACCATTTGGCAGTTTTAAGAAAGGCCCTTTTTTAGAGAACCCAGACCAGACCTCTGGGCCTACTTTAAATAATTTGCTTACAAAATATTTCTTCCCCTTTCGTTTTTTATCTTTTCTCTGACTTTTAGACTTGGTAACTCGGTCCCCTTCTTCCAGAGTGTCCTTTAACTCTGACTCTTCTTCCTCCATGCTGATGTGAGCGACTGCCAGGCGCTAGTCTTAAACTTCTTCTTGGGAGGTTCTAGTTCGACGGTGGCGTAAACCTTTTCCTCGTGCACCACCTTAACTGTTGCTCCTACTGAGTACACTCCTTTGTAAGGGATGGTGAGCATCTGCACTGACAGTTGAACTTTACGGGTGGTGCTAGGATCAGTGGGCGTTCTCACTCTGTGGGCCACGCCTCCTGGGACTTGGAGTATTCCGTCGCGGAAATTGAGCTCCGCTGTTACTGTGTACAGGGCTGACTTTTCTTTGGGTCTTGCTGCATTGCTGCCCCACCCATCTATCTCTGTGGTGTAGTAATACAGGTCTGACGTGCGTACTCCCCTCTCCCTTGGTACGTCTGGTAGATCCGTCACTGGGATGGTGCAGTCATTAATAACCTCCAGAATTAAGTGAGCCCAGGTGGTCAGCTCCCAGGGGCCCGTCCAGCCCCCATTAACAGCTTGTACTTTTGTCTCATCGGGGAGTAAGCTTAGCTCCTCAGCCATGGGGCGGTTGGTTTGAGGCCGATGTACCCGGAAGACCACAGGGGAGTGCGTTGTACTCACTGGTGGGAACTGCAGCTGTGTTCGTGCGGGATCATAAGGCCAGGCAGAATGGACAGAGTCCCACAGGTAATCGTGTGGTCCCTCTTCCTTCCGCCAGATCCATTGTTCCCTCGCTGAGGAGTCCTCTGGGGTGTTGGGCGGAGCAGAAGGTCCTGTGAACCATTGAACCGATGGTATGGGGCTTCCATAAGTACACTGGACCCCTCCGTATGTTTGGAAGTACCGCAGCGAGCTGTAAAACCTCCTCACTTGCCAGCCGTCAGCTTCTCCCGACAGAGTCACCTCTCCTCCCTGGATCTGCTCATTGCAGATAGAACAGCTGCTCAATTCTTCTCCGTCCCATAGGCAGGTACACCTTCTTGGTTCCTCCTCCCGCCATCCCCACTGACTCACTAATACCAGCCGAGGCAGGTAACCCATTCGACAGTTTCCACATATCTGGACATTCATGACAGAGACCGAGGAGACGGGAAGGTGTTGCAGTCTACTAGCTATCGCTTCTTGTCGCCTAGGCTTGTCGCGACCTGGTCCCTCCCAAGTGATGGGGAGTTGGCTAATTGATAAACACACAGGGCAGCGGTTCTTCGCTTTGCTCCACATCAGCATTTCAGGATCTTCCGACAGGACTCCATTTTTGGCCCAATCCAATTTCTTCAGGGCTCGTCCTGCCCAAATCCCTGAAGTTGTTCTCCTGATTACCACCACCCCTTTCACGGTGGCCAGTCCGAGATAGGGTGGAACAAAACATGATTCACTGGCCATTTCACCGGCTTCTGTTTCTCTTTAGTCAGGAACTGGTTTGAGCTGTTCAACTCCTTGGATCCCTTTCTTCTCCAGCAGTACTGTGTTCCTATCCAGTACCTGCTTAACAGTGTCTCTTGTCTCAAATTTAGGTTTTACTGCTGCTCTCACAGGTTGCTCTCTTGCTTTGACCCACACTCGTTGTCCCACTCTGAATGGCATCTTGGGCGTTGGTTCCTCCTTTTCTTTGCTGGAGCCCCGCCCCACTTCCTTCGTGGTGAACGGCCGTTGGTTGAGCTCCATCGAGGGGGCGGGTCTTTCTGCTCTGCTTCGGTCGTTTAGGGCCCGCCCTATTTCGACCGCCATGGTGCTCCAGCTCTTGTCGTTAGCATTCTTAGCTATCCAGCCCTTTACTAACCCAATGGTGCGTTCCACTACTCCATTGGCCTGGGGTGTATAGGGTGGCGAATACACCCTCATCACCCCATACTTTTGACACCATTGGTCAACCTGTGTATTACGGAAATGTGTCCCATTATCCGTCCGCAGCTCTTTCGGGATTCCTAGGGCACTGCACACTTGTTCCAGCATGCTGACAACACTGCTGCCATTCGCTTTCCTGGCTGCTTTCACGGTCACAAATCCCGACATTGAATCCACTAGTACCAAAAGGTACTTCTCACCCTTTCTTCCTGTTATTCCCATGGGGCCTGCAACATCCATGCAAACTGAGCCCCAGGGGATCATACTCTTGATGGTTAATCCTTCCAACCGCTGCCCTCGGCGACCTGCGTTGTATTTTCCACACACTTCACAGTCCCTCAGCACGCGTTGGACTTGTTTCACTGGGATCCAAAGTTCATGCTCCTCCAGTTCCTTACGGGTGGGTCGTACGCCTGCATGACCAAGGGCTTCATGCACACTCCGTACGACCTCATCCACGTACTCTTCTGGGACCTCCCGTCCTCTGGGAGTGTTGTCCCATTTCTCGATTCCGACAAAGACAATCTTCCTTTGTTGGACATAACAGTCCACCTCATCATTCCCACGCCAATGAGCTCCCTCATGCGTGTGCGCTCGTTGGTGCTCTACTTCGAGCTCCAGTTGCATTTTCAACTCCGCAATCTTCTTCCATAAATCTCTATGCGCCACCGGTTTGCCTTTAGCTGTCTCGAAGCCATTCTCCTCCCAAATGGCTAAATCTTCTTTAAGGGCTTGGGCGCAGTAGTAACTGTCCGTTACTAACCTGGCGCTCTTGATCTTCCTTTTCCCTAGCTCCAGTAGTCCTTCCAGTATTGCTGTCACTTCCCCGGCTTGAGCGCTGCCGGGGGCCTTTCCTTTCTGTCGACATCTCTCTTTGCCGTCTTGTTTCAAGATGAAACCCCAGTAGGCCACTTGGTCGGACTCTTTCTTTGATCCATCCGTGTAGAGTGTCCATTCCGGTTGTCCTGGTTTCTCAGGTGTTTCTTGTTGTCGTTTCTTGTTGGTGGGTTGTGCTGGTCCAATTTCAAGCTCTGGGTCTAGCAGGATGTCTTCCCATCTCCCCCACCGTGCATTTGTTGCTTTAGTACTTTCAACGGTACCTTTTCTCAGGTACTTGTGGACCTGGCTCTGCGTGATGATTTTAACCGGTTGTCCTTGCGCCAGATCTTTCAGCACGCTCCAGTATCGAGCTAGCACTGCCAGCTCCTTCTCTTCTTGTGGGTACTTTTTCTCAACGGAGGTCAGGGTATAACTCCATAGTGTAACCAGGCCTCCGTTCTCATTACTCACTTTAATCATGGCATCGTCTTCTTCGCAGTTGATTTCTGCCACCAATCTATCTGACAAACTTCTCGGTTCCAGTCTCACCGCGGCCTGAATTGCCTTCTTCAGGTCCTCCAAGTCTCTTTGGTTAGCCGCAGTCCAAACCCAGGGTCTTTTTCCTCCCTCGTTCTCCACACTCTTCTTCAGGCAGTTATACAAAGGTCTGGCATACTTCTGATAGTTGGGTACGTGGTCTCTGACGTAGTTGCATAACCCCAATATCTTCTGTAGTTCATTTTCTGACTGAGGGGGCTGAATGTTCATCATTTTTTCCCTATACCCATCTGAGAGTCCCAAGTCTGACGTGACCTGGAAACCCAGGTAATTCACCTGGAACTGTCCAAACTGGCACTTCTTGAGGTTCAGTTTCAGGCCCGCTTTTGTAAGGTTCTCAATCACTTTCTGCAGCCTTTCTAGATGCTCTTCCTCGGTGTCATCAGCGATAAAAACATCGTCTATGTACACGGTTGCCCCCACGTCCCCCAATACTTCCATCACGGCTGACTGAAAAACGTTTGGTGAGTTCTTGTATCCTTGGGGCAACCTTTGCCAAACATAACTTTTGCCTTTATGAGTAAATGCTGTCTTACCCTGGGATTGTCTTGCGAGGCGGAGAGAGAAAAATCCATTAGCCAGATCGATGCAGGACTTGAATTTCTTGACGCGCAGTGTCTTTAACGTGCCTTGGGGATTGATCAGGCTGGCCCGATTCGCTATCGTCCTCCGGTTCAAGGCCTTGAAGTTGATGACTGGCCTCCAACCCCCTCCTGCCGATTCGGGTTTCTTCACCGCTTGGATGGGGCTGTTCGTGATTGGGTTGAGCTCCTCTCTGATGATTCCTAGGGAACCCAGCTCCTTTACTATCTTGTCCATCTCTTCAACTGCTCCTGGATTTAACGGGTACTGTCGAACCGGCGGGTGCACTCCACCTTCAATATGGTGCACGAACCTTGGGCCCAAATCTCCGCAATCGTTCTTGAATCTGGCTACATTTGCCGAGGCGATGATTTCACGCAGCTTCTTCTTCCCGGCCGGGGAGAAGTCACTCTCTTCGATCTTCTGCTTTGTCACTGCCGGTATGTCCACAGGTTTGTACCATTCTTGAGTGCCTGATCCTGTCTGCGTTGGACCAACTTTTACCAACCTCGCTTTTAAGTTTATCAACCGTCTTTGGAGGGTCCGATAGTTGCACTTCTTCTTACTTAACTCTTCTAAGTCTTTAACAGTGAGAAGATTGTATGGTCCTTTGATCCACACCACTCCTTTCCATGTCCCATATGGCATCCTCTCTATTTTTCCATTAGCAAATTGTACCTTCAGGTGCCCTGCTGTTTCTAGGTCTTTGCAGGTCATCGACACCTCTGCTCCCGTGTCCACTAGGTAGGGTACTCCTTCCACTTTAGCGTAGATCTCGTCCCCCTCCCAGTAGGCATTTTCCAATATGACCCGCGACCTGGACTCCATTATTTCGGTGGCCCCCCGGCCCCGGTTCTACGGGACTCATGGAGGGCCGTTCTTTGTTCCGGGCTCAATTTTCTGTACTCCTCCTCCGTCAGATAAGGGCCTCCTCTCGGCTGGTTCGATGATGCCGGTTGATTAGTCTGTTTCCCTTGCGGCCCTTGTGTTCTTGGTTGAAACGTCCTGTTCTGGAAGTTGGGTGGCGGTCTGTTTTGGTAATTAGTCGACGGTCGGCTCTGGAAGTTGGTTGACGGTCTGCTTTGGGGGTTGGATGGGGGTCTGGGGCCGACCTTGTTAGGTTGTCTCACTTGCTGGTTTGATTCCTTCCTCCGCTTTTCCTCATAGTACTGCTGTTCCAAGTCGAAACTTTTCACAGCCACATCCATCTGGGTGACGGTGGTACCTTTTACTGGCATTTTCACAAAGGCCATTTCTCCTCTGCGGCCCCTCGTCACCTCACGCAGCACTTTCACATATCTTGCGGGGGGGACTGTCTGCTTCAAGGTGTGCCACAGCGGTTCCAACCGACCTCCCTTGTCGAGCCGTCCCCTGGCCCTCTTAATTTGGGAGTCTTCATCATCCATGTCTTCCAACACCAACCTCTCATAGTTATCTTGTGCTGATTCTGATCCGATCATCGGATCTGCTGTCACACTTGTTAGCCACAGCTTCTTGGCCCCATCGTGGCTTGTGGTAGACAGTACTGTCGGCCAAACATCTTTTAGGTACTCCTCATTGTTCTCATCCGCGTTTTTACCCCTGACCACCAACCTGAGGTTCTTAAGTTCGGCGTAAGCGTCTTGGCCGGCGCTAGGGGCAGCTGATGGAGCCGGCCCGCTCTGGGCGGCCACAGGGCTGCGCTGGTCCGCCTTTGATGATATTTGAGGTGGCTCTTCCTCGTCAGCTGACACTTCATCTAGTTTTTGCTGGGTTTCTCGGGAGTACCTGAAAGCGGCCTTCTTCAGTCGTCGCAACATTACGTCGTGCATGATTCCAATGTATGCAGATCTAAAGTTGGAGGTCAAGAGCTGGTATGCCACCAGTGTGGAGCGAGACGGAGTCATCAGGATGTTGGCCCACTCACCGATGGTCGCCTCGACCCCAAGGGTAACTCGGTCATTCAGTCGGCCAGCCCACTCCTCTGGTATCTGGTAGTTGGTCTGGCCGGCCTCTGGGACATATGCACGCCGTCCATCTTTGGCTTGTACTGGACCCCAGGTTACATCTCTTGCCATTCTTTCGGAGGCCTTTTCGATGTCGAAGGTCTCTGCTTCCTTCTTCTTCCCTCGATGTTGACCTGTGCGAAGGGGCTTGTAGTTACCTAGGGGGTTCCTTGGGCCGGAGAAGGCACTCTCTTGATCGCTTTCTTCTCTCTCCTCTTCTCCATCTTCGTCCCCCCGTTGCTCTTGTTCCCCCTCTGATTCGCTGACGTCGCTGTATGGTGGCTGTCGTATATGCTCATCCTCGAGGGAATTCAGCGGCTGTATCTTGGCTGGCCTCATAGGTCCATCCCCTGCCTCCACTTGGGGTTCTTTCTTCTGCTGGTCCTCATCACGCTTCCTCTGTTCGTAGTTGTCCGACTCAATAGTGAGCCTCCTAATGTACTCTGGTGCTTGGCCTTCCGGCTCGATCGATGACACCTTCAATTTTATTTTTGTTGGTCCGGCCATCTTGGTCCGGCCAGTCTGACTGCTGTCTGGAGGGTTACTCCCTTGGATCCCCAGGGGGTGACTGCTGGCTTCAGGAGGTGAACGTTCGGCGTGGTACTGTTCCTCTATTTCAGCTGCCGCCCTCACACCTTGTTCGGTCTGGAGTTGATGCAGGCGGGGGTCTACTACGAGCACCACCTCTCTAAGCCCCAGGAGGTGACTGTTGGTCTTAGCTATCGACACCACCCCTTTTTCTGCGACCGATTGCGCGGTGTTCCCTCTCAGATCCGGGGATCTCAGTCCTTGCACACTCACCACTACTCTTCTCATGCCTTCGTTGCTCGCAGCCGTGAGCCCTCGGTACAATCCGTGCCAAATCTTTTTCCGGTAATCCTCGAGGTTGTCCTTTTTCTTGTAAGCGTCGATTGGGACCAAGATCACCACACCGTAAGTCAGGTTGTAGCCATTTATCGTGACTATTTCCCCCTTGGTGGTGGCACTGCCTGTAGTTCTCAGAAGGCGTTGGTCTCGTTGGTAGTCTTCTCCCGCTCGATGTTTGAGATCCCCTCTGAACTGTCGGTTGTGGATTTTGTACTTCTCGTTAGTGAACGCGATCAGTCCGTCACCCTCGATGTCCCACGGCTCTCCGATGTAGCGATGCACTTGGAGCCCCGTCTGCAGCCTGACGCTGATGATTTCCTTGGGCAATGGGGCCAATTCTCGGGGCATCTTCCGGGCGTTTGATTTCTGAAGCTTCTTCCTGGGGCTGTCGGTTGTTCCTCTCTCTTCGTCTGTATCACCTCTCTCGTCATCCGAGCTGCTTCCAGACTGCTGTCGTGGGGGAGCCGCTGGTTTCCTCTCAGTGCTGTATACTTGTGGCTGGAACTCACCCCTCCAGTCCCGTCGCGGAGACCAGTCTTTCGCTGCCTCCGCCCACTGTTTTTCATCGAGGTCGAAGGCAGACGTCCTACCCTCGACCCCCTGTCTCGACGGCTCGGAGGCTCTTTGTCGGTTCCTCGAAGGGCCTGGTTGTTCTTGGTCTTCCTCATCGTCATCTTTTGTCAGGTCTATTAGGTCCCCCGACGCTGGCTTTCTCAGCGGCGACTGGTCACGGCTGGCCCTCTGGGTAGGGGGTTCAGACATGTCCGACTCTTCCAGGTCCAGCTCCCGTTTTTTCTCTTGATTTATTCTGTAAGCTGCGAGTCTCTGCAGGGCTTCAGTACACTCGGCATAACGGGGCGTTCCGCGGACCTCTGGGTTTACCATGACCCCGTCTATACCGGCGGCTAGTGTCGCCGTCTTCACTATACTGTCGTATTTTTCAGAAGGACTGTAGATGATTCGTAATTTGCCGTCTGTCCATCCTTCCAGTAGGTTAGCAAACCACTCCAACCACTCTTTGACTTCCGTTTTTTTGGCAACTTTCTCCGGGCATCTGACGACCCCTAGGCGGTGACCATCTTGGAGCTGAGTGCAGTAGTAAACTTTCTGATGCCTTATTAATGCTTCCATCATCCTCCTCCCAAGCTTGGGGTCATCCGAATAATGGGCCCGATCGAAGCTTCGTCGACTGGTCGTGGTCCAGGTCTCTATTCCATCACCGAGCAATATCAACATCACTGGAAGCTGTTGCAAGACTATCTGGGAGCGTAGGAGCTGTGATTCCTCCTTTGATCCGGTGACGCTTGTCTCCCGCTCTAGCGCTGAGGCTTGCGGGGGTTCTGGTCCTTTCTCTTCTTCTTCTTTTCCGTCATCCATGATTGTCTTTGTCTTCGAGTCGCCTTTCCCCCAAAGCCTCTCTTTAGCCTTCGAGCAGGGATGGGTTCAGGCTATGGCTACTAGCCTCTCATCTGGATACTCTACCTATCCTCAGCAGAAGCTCTCCCTCACCTGTATGCCATACAGTTACTGCGAGGGTTGTGACTGACAGCCGGATCAGTCACCACTAACTCTATTCCTTAAGAGCTAGCCTCCAAGTGAGCTATTCAGATACTCGCCTCTGTTTTTACTGACTTGGTTAAAGTGGGGTCCTACTACTCCTTTGGGAGGGGCCCACCCAGGGACGCCATGTTCGTTATTCTGCAATAGCCAGCCACGCCCTAACCTCACCACTGACTGACTATTGACCAGTTCTCTGTCTAACAGGTCCGGAAAATCCCTGAAACCTGGGTTTTACCCTATCATAGGTTTACTAGAGAATTTCTGTTTAAACTGGTGGCGGAGAAAACTCGTCTAGCACTAACTACCTTCAGATCCAGAAGTTACGGCCCTTTTCAGTTGAGAAACAGTCGACAGAGTAGCGCTAGCTGCCGCGTAGTTCCAACAACCACTCCTGTTAACGGTAGCTTTCCTCCTTAAAATAACGTGCACTTGTTATCGGCTAGATTGGATTTAGTGACTTAGATGTAAGTCCCAGGGCCATTATTTATTGCTCGCCAAAGGAAAGTACGAAGCCACCCATTACTAGAATCATGCATTTAGATTTTACTTATACCAGAAGAACCCTCATCAAACAGTGACTCAATTGAATTCAATGTCCGCGACCTCCATTCTTATTTTTATTGTATTTTATTAAGCAAGCTTTAGCAGGGGTAAATGACAAACAGATTTAATAAAAGTAATTGTAAACTTGTAACAAATACTAATTTCTAATTATAAAATCAACCAAATCAACCATATCCTATCTTATTTCTATCCCTAACCTGTGTCACTAGTCTCACTGAGCGAGGCTTTTAGGGGCAGGGCAACTCACACCCGATGTTAGTCGATCTTGGCAGCCGAAATCTTTAGACGTCCTTGGTTAGAGTCTCTGTCCTAGCCGGGCAAGGTCCTTTTCCGGAAAAGCAGCAAAGTCGATCTGTCCAACCTCTTTTAGACGAACAGAATCTTCATCACTAGGTGACCTTTGTCTTTTCCCCAAGTCTGCTGCTGTTGAATAGGGATCGTAGGGTGGAGGCAGAGGAAACGGTCAAATTCAGGGACCAGGGCTGGGGCTGACGGATCTTGTCCTTCTTTGCGGCGAGAAGTCTCAAACTTTTCCCCCGGTCCCAGGGTGTGGTCCTCCGCTGATCTTTCGCCTGCGTCTTCTTGTTGATTCTCCTTCAGCGCCGCGGACTAAGAACAGTTTCCTCCCCAGCTCGCTGGCTTTTAAACCCTCCTGGTCCACAGTTGTGTGTGGGAGAGATCTTATGACTCATTCTCCCCGATTACCTCATCGGAAAGTACCCGTCTTCCCAAACCTCGCTCCACCCTGCATTTGGTAATACACAAACCTCCCTCTTTTGCGTCCGACTGCTGCAACTCCTTTGCAATGCTGACCATCTGGTAGTTATTACCTTTTTTGGCAATCTGTTCTGAGGTCCCCGCCCAGCCAGCTCAGTGCCTCTCTGTGCTTAACTCTACAATCTTCTTATAATGTACCATGAAACACAATCAACTCAAAACATAATCAGTTTTACCATTATCTGAAATCATTGAAAATGTATATATATAACAATTAAGTTGTTACTGTTACCGCCGATCATGAATACAGATTATATATTTCAGTCATACATTACAGACATTGTGATTATAAGACATAAATCATTTCAACTATTTACTTATCTATGTATTTGATTCCAACCATTACACACATATGTATTTCATTTCATTTCTTTAATCATTCTTAAATCAATACAGGATTACTGTTACTCCCCAGGCCTTTTACCCTGCTTTCTGCGTGTACCTAGAGAGATCTCACAAGTCCATGCCAGTTTTCTTGACAACACACACACACACACGGACACACACACACACTGCGGCCCAGAGGAATCACAGCGGGAAGACAAGGTCACCTTAAGTGGATCAGAGGTGGCTGAGGGGGTGATGCTGTTCCCTCAGGGGAAAACAGGGACCAACTCATGAAAAAGTAATTAAGCAGGATGCACATCGGTGGACGGCGCATCGGGGGAGCGAGAGCAAAAAACTCAAACGCCTGAGAGACGCTGCAGAGGGATTAGTAAACCTGTGATTCTTAAGGTTCAGCCTCCATGTCAACATTAGAACAGCTGAAGACATTAATATGTTTTCTGAAGAAACTTTTAGAAACTTAAACGGAGTTGATTTGCCTTCAGGTGCAGCAGCTGATTTAAACTAATGATGGATTCCTGTGGGGAGCTCAGAAACGGACAAACAGATGCAGAACGTCCAATAAACTAAAATGTCAAACTAGTTTCCTTTGTCTCTTAACTACTGGCTCTTATTCTGAAAATAAAACGACGCAAAACCTCAACAGTGATAAAAATCTTCAACAGAAAATGTTCCGAAAAATCAGTTACAGATTTCACTGGATTTAACAGGTGGAGAGAAAATAATGAACCATCCATCCATCAATCATCCATCCATCATCCATCCATCATCCATCCATCATCCATCCATCATCCATCCATCCATCCATCCATCATCCATCCATCATCCATCCATCATCCATCCATCATCCATCCAACCAACCATAAAACCATCCATCCATCATCCATCCATCCATCCATCCATCCATCCATCCATCCATCCATCCATCATCCATCCAACCAACCATAAAACCATCCATCCATCCATCATCCATCCATCATCCACCCATCATCCATCCATCATCCATCCAACCAACCATAAAACCATCCATCCATCCATCCATCCATCCATCCATCAATCATCCATCCATCCATCATCCATCCAACCAACCATCCATCCATCCAACCAACCATAAAACCATCCATCCATCATCCATCATCCATCCAACCATCCATCATCCATCCATCCATCCATCCATCCATCATCCATCCAACCAACCATAAAACCATCCATCCATCCATCATCCATCCATCATCCACCCATCATCCATCCATCATCCATCCAACCAACCATAAAACCATCCATCCATCCATCATCCATCCATCCATCCATCATCAATCCATCCATCATCCATCCAACCAACCATAAAACCATCCATCCATCATCCATCCATCATCCATCCATCATCCATCCATCATCCATCCATCATCCATCCATCATCCATCCAACCAACCATAAAACCATCCATCCATCATCCATCCATCATCCATCCATCATCCATCCAACCAACCATAAAACCATCCATCCATCCATCATCCATCCATCCATCCATCATCCATCCATCCATCATCCATCCAACCAACCATAAAACCATCCATCCATCCATCCATCATCCATCCATCATCCACCCATCATCCATCCATCATCCATCCAACCAACCATAAAACCATCCATCCATCCATCTATCATCCATCCATCATCCACCCATCATCCATCCATCATCCATCCAACCAACCATAAAACCATCCATCCATCCATCCATCCATCCATCATCCATCCATCATCCATCCAACCAACCATAAAACCATCCATCCATCCATCCATCCATCATCCATCCATCATCCATCCATCATCCATCCATCATCCATCCATCATCCATCCAACCAACCATAAAACCATCCATCCATCATCCATCCATCATCCATCCATCATCCATCCATCATCCATCCAACCAACCATAAAACCATCCATCCATCCATCATCCATCCATCCATCCATCATCCATCCATCCATCATCCATCCAACCAACCATAAAACCATCCATCCATCCATCCATCATCCATCCATCATCCACCCATCATCCATCCATCATCCATCCAACCAACCATAAAACCATCCATCCATCCATCCATCATCCATCCATCATCCATCCAACCAACCATAAAACCATCCATCCATCCATCTATCATCCATCCATCATCCACCCATCATCCATCCATCATCCATCCAACCAACCATAAAACCATCCATCCATCCATCCATCCATCCATCATCCATCCATCATCCATCCAACCAACCATAAAACCATCCATCCATCCATCCATCCATCATCCATCCATCATCCATCCAACCAACCATAAAACCATCCATCCATCCATCATCCATCCATCATCCATCCATCATCCACCCATCATCCATCCAACCAACCATAAAACCATCCATCCATCCATCCATCCATCCATCCAACCAACCATAAAACCATCCATCCATCCATCCATCCATCCATCCATCCATCCAACCAACCATAAAACCATCCATCCATCCATCCATCCATCCATCCATCATCCATCCATCCAACCAACCAACCATAAAACCATCCATCCATCATCCATCCATCATCCATCCATCATCCATCCATCCATCATCCATCCATCATCCATCTATCCATCATCCATCCATCATCCATCCATCCATCATCCATCCATCATCCATCTATCCATCATCCATCCATCATCCATCCATCATCCATCCATCCATCTATCCATCATCCATCCATCCATCATCTATCCATCATCCATCCATCCATCATCCATCCATCATCCACCCATCATCCATCCATCATCCACCCATCATCCATCCAACCAACCATAAAACCATCCATCCATCCATCCATCCATCCATCCAACCAACCATAAAACCATCCATCCATCCATCCATCCATCCATCCATCCATCCAACCAACCATAAAACCATCCATCCATCCATCCATCCATCCATCCATCATCCATCCATCCAACCAACCAACCATAAAACCATCCATCCATCATCCATCCATCATCCATCCATCATCCATCCATCCATCATCCATCCATCATCCATCTATCCATCATCCATCCATCATCCATCCATCCATCATCCATCCATCATCCATCTATCCATCATCCATCCATCCATCATCCATCCATCATCCATCCATCCATCCATCATCCATCATCCAGCCATCATCCATCCATCTATCCATCATCCATCCATCATCCATCCATCATCCATCCATCCATCATCTATCCATCATCCATCCATCATCCATCCATCATCCATCCATCATCCATCCATCCATCATCCATCCATCATCCATCCATCATCCATCCGTCATCCAGCCATCATCCATCCATCCATCATCCATCCATCATCCATCCATCCATCATCCATCTATCCATCATCCATCCATCATCCATCCATCCATCATCCATCCATCATCCACCCATCATCCATCCATCATCCATCCAACCAACCATAAAACCATCCATCCATCCATCCATCCATCCATCCATCCAACCAACCATAAAACCATCCATCCATCCATCCATCCATCATCCATCCAACCAACCATAAAACCATCAATCCATCCATCCATCATCCATCCATCCAACCAACCAACCATAAAACCATCCATCCATCATCCATCCATCATCCATCCATCCATCATCCATCTATCCATCATCCATCCATCATCCATCCATCCATCATCCATCCATCATCCATCTATCCATCATCCATCCATCCATCATCCATCCATCCATCATCCATCCATCCATCATCCATCCATCATCCACCCATCATCCATCCATCATCCACCCATCATCCATCCATCATCCATCCAACCAACCATAAAACCATCCATCCATCCATCCATCCATCCATCCATCCATCCAACCAACCATAAAACCATCCATCCATCCATCCATCCATCCATCCATCATCCATCCAACCAACCATAAAACCATCAATCCATCCATCCATCATCCATCCATCCAACCAACCAACCATAAAACCATCCATCCATCATCCATCCATCATCCATCCATCCATCATCCATCTATCCATCATCCATCCATCATCCATCCATCCATCATCCATCCATCATCCATCTATCCATCATCCATCCATCCATCCATCATCCATCCATCATCCATCTATCCATCATCCATCCATCATCCATCCATCCATCTATCCATCATCCATCCATCATCCATCCATCCATCATCTATCCATCATCCATCCATCATCCATCCATCCATCATCCATCCATCATCCATCCATCCATCCATCATCCATCCATCATCCATCCATCCATCATCCATCCATCCATCCATCATCCATCCGTCATCCATCATCCATCCATCATCCATCCATCATCCAGCCATCATCCATCCATCCATCATCCATCCATCATCCATCTATCCATCATCCATCCATCCATCCATCATCCATCCATCATCCATCCATCATCCAGCCATCATCCATCCATCATCCAGCCATCATCCATCCATCATCCATCCATCATCCATCCAACCAACCATAAAACCATCCATCCATCATCCATCCATCCATCCATCATCCATCCATCATCCAGCCATCATCCATCCATCATCCAGCCATCATCCATCCATCCATCCATCCATCCATCCATCCATCATCCATCATCCATCCATCATCCATCCATCCATCATCCATCATCCAGCCATCATCCATCCATCATCCATCCATCCATCATCCATCCATCCATCATCCATCCATCCATCATCCATCCATCATCCATCCATCCATCATCCATCCATCCATTCATCCATCCATCCATCCATCATCCATCCACCCATCCAACCATAAAACCATCCATCCATCCATCCACCCATCCAACCATAAAACCATCCATCCACACATCCATCCATCCACCCATCCATCCATCCATCCATCTTTTTCCACAACTCTTCATTCTTAAAATGCAGTGAATTTACCGTAAATCCACTGAGAGCATCTGAGAGCATACACAAGTATGTACAGCAGGTGTACATACTTGTGTGGTGAGGATGAATGCTGAGACCCAGATGATGAAGATGAATTTAATGATGAAGCTCAAACAGTCCAATACAGGCAACATGGCAGAGAGTTAGCACACAGCTAATTACCGGTAGCACTGATACACAGAAGACTGAAAACGAGAGCCGACGCCGACACAGGACTTAACCAGTTCTACTGTGACGACGGACAGACTGACGCTGACAAAGACCACAGACTGACGCTGACAAAGACCGCAGACTGTCCTGACAAAGACCACAGACTGACGCTGACAAAGACCACAGACTGTCCTGACAAAGACCACAGACTGACGCTGACAAAGACCACAGACTGTCCTGACAAAGACCACAGACTGTCCTGACAAAGACCACAGACTGTCCTGACAAAGACCACAGACTGTCCTGTCAAAGACCACAGACTGTCCTGACAAAGACCGCAGTAGACGAGGATCCAACAAGAGACAGACAACAGGTGGACTTAAATACACACGGGGTAATCAGGTAACTAGACACAGCTGGGATCAACGGGAAGACGCAGAAACACCAGAGACTCAGGACAGAAACTTTCTGTTAAAATAAAAACAGAAACACGGATCATGACACAAACTTAACTCTTTGCTAATGACTCAACATTTGTTCTTAATGCGCTTGGTCACATAATTAACTTCAACACCAATCTAGTCCCTTCGCCGAAGCATCCAGGCAGCTTCACTCTCAGACTAATAAGATGATTCAAAGCTGAATTAACTGAGAAGAAAAACATCATCAACATTTAAAGGTTTTAATTAGATCAGAGAAACTCGAGAACACAAAGAAGGTCAGGAAGATAAAAAACGCCGAGAGGAGAAAAGTTACGACTGGGCTGAGAGAAAAGGATCGAAGTCACAGCAGAGAAGGAGGTAAAGGAGGAAAAGACAAAACAAATGAAAGAACAAACTGAATGAAAGGCAGGAGGGAAAGTAAACAACAGATGGACCAGGAAGTGGAAAGAGTTAAAAAGATTAAAAATAGGGAAAGAAAACAGGAAATGTGAGTAACTTCATAAAGGAGCAGAATCCTGTTTTCATGAAACTGAAGGAAAGAGGAAGAAACAGGAGGATGAAAAAGAGAAAAAACAAGAAAAGTTGGGAAGTAAATGAAGATATGTTCAATAAATGAGTTTATAAATATGCCAAACTAAATGAAAATCCATGAATAATTCTCAATGCAGAGTAAACAACATCCTGCATCAGATTTTATGGGATTTGATTAATTATGTTATTAATAAATATAAAATAGAGCCTAATGCTTCTTCTAACCGGCTTCCTGACAGGATGACCTTTAACCTCTGATCAACTTCCTGTCCCTGCTCCACTCCCACAGGATGATGCTGCCACCACAACAACTAGCATGTACAGAGCTCATTTTACACAATTATTGTAAACAAATAAAACAAAATAAAACACATGGAGTTAAAGAGGAACGAATCATTTGGTGACGAGCGAATTGGCAGGAGGAAACACGTCTGTCTGTCTGTCTGTCTGTCTGTCTGTCTGTCTGCAGACTGTCTGTCTGTCTGTCTGTCTGCAGACTGTCTGTCTGTCTGCAGACTGTCTGTCTGTCTGCAGACTGTCTGTCTGCAGACTGTCTGTCGGCAGACGGTCTGTCTGTCTGTCTGTCTGCAGACTGTCTGTCTGCAGACTGTCTGTCTGCAGACTGTCTGTCTGTCTGTATTTCAGACATTACCAGCATAACTAAACAAAACTCTGCTTTGTTGCTCTGCTTGTGATGTCTGACATCCTGACCCGTCCTCACGAATCCCTAACAGACTCATTCATTCACCCAGAACTGCAGCCAGACCTGCAGCCAGACTTCAGACCTGCAGCCAGACCTGCAACCGGACCTCAGACCTGCAGCCAGACTTCAGAGCTGCAGCCAGACCTGCAACCGGACCTCAGACCTGCAGCCAGACTTCAGAGCTGCAGCCAGACTTCAGAGCTGCAGCCAGACCTGCAGCCAGACTTCAGACCTGCAGCCAGACCTGCAGCCAGACTTCAGAGCTGCAGCCAGACCTGCAGCCAGACTTCAGACCTGCAGCCAGACCTGCAGCCAGACTTCAGACCTGCAGCCAGACTTCAGACCTGCAGCCAGACCTGCAACCGGACCTCAGACCTGCAGCAGGACTTCAGACCTGCAGCCGGACCTCAGACCTGCAGCCGGACCTCAGACCTGCAGCGGGACCTGCAGCCAGACTTCAGACCTGCAGCCAGACCTGCAACCGGACCTCAGACCTGCAGCCAGACTTCAGAGCTGCAGCCAGACCTGCAACCGGACCTCAGACCTGCAGCCAGACTTCAGAGCTGCAGCCAGACTTCAGAGCTGCAGCCAGACCTGCAGCCAGACTTCAGACCTGCAGCCAGACCTGCAGCCAGACTTCAGAGCTGCAGCCAGACCTGCAGCCAGACTTCAGACCTGCAGCCAGACCTGCAGCCAGACTTCAGACCTGCAGCCAGACTTCAGACCTGCAGCCAGACCTGCAACCGGACCTCAGACCTGCAGCAGGACTTCAGACCTGCAGCCGGACCTCAGACCTGCAGCCGGACCTCAGACCTGCAGCCGGACCTCAGACCTGCAGCGGGACCTGCAGCCGGACCTCAGACCTGCAGCGGGACCTGCAGCCGGACCTCAGACCTGCAGCGGGACCTGCAGCCGGACCTCAGAACTGCAGCCAGACCTGCAGCCAGACTTCAGACCTGCAGCCAGATCTGCAGCCGGACCTCAGACCTGCAGCCAGACCTGACCCAGTGTAACATTTCGGGCCCCTGCCCGTGGCCCCTCCTCCCGTGTCGGGCTGAGCAGAGTGCAGGTGGATCCGTTTGGACCTACCGTAGGACATGGGGACGTCCAGGTCGCCCTGCCAGGACATCTGACCCGATTCGTCGATGGATTGCTGCGCTGTTGAAACACAAACAGGTTTCCTGTTCATCCGACAAAATCTGGTGAATTCAAACTGAAGAGAATAAAAACAGCCTTGCTGCCTTTCACACCGTCGGCCCACAAGCTGGACGTGTTACTTTGTCTTTAGAAGTTTGTGTAAGAACTTTGCAAGATGTCACTTCAAGCCGCTGCAGACTGAGATGTCCAAGTTTCATTATGGAAAACAAAAGTCACATGGACGGTTTGTGTTCCTGAAGCAAACAGGAAGTCGCTGTGGAGCAGGAACGTCAGGATGAGTTACCTTTCAGGTGGCTCCGGCCCAGAGTGACGAACCCAGAGGAGATGAAGTTATGCATGTCCGGTCCGCCGGGCCGCAGGGTGTCCTTCCCATAATGCCCTGGGAACAAACACATCAACAGATTATTACGCTTTCATTTTATGGCATGTTCATGTAAATATTTTTAACATCTTACTGTTGCATATTTAAAAAATGCTAAAATAATTATTTTGTCCGAATTGGGGTTGAGAGATTAATAACAATGACTACAACAGTAACGGGAAGATGAGCATTAAATTCAGATTTATTCTGCTGCATTATTGTTTTTATACTTCATAACCCAACAGTCTCAGGTTGAAAGTTCAGTTTCTATTTGCTAAATTAATGCCAGTTAGCATCACATGAATGATAAATTAATAAATCAGAAAACACTGAGCTGTGTCAGCCACTGCAAGCATTCAGTATGCTGAGGTGAGGGAGTTCTTCACCGGGGCAGACAGGGGGTATGCATAAAATAGCATGAGATTAACCAATGTTATATAATGCTTCAATATTTTGCAGCATTACCAAAGAAATGTATAGCAGTGAAGCCTGAGTTGTTACACCCTGAGGTTTTCATTTAAAAACCAAAACCAAAAACCAATGGCACCCTGAGCTGGAAATCCAAACGGAAATGGAGGCTTGAGACGAAGCTCCTGGTTCACAAACAGGTGAGAATCAAACGGTGAACAAAGAGAAGTTAAAGAATCAGAATGTAACAGATGAGATTTATTTATTTTTAAAGCTACAGTCTTAAATTAAACAGAACCTCAGTTTCCTCTCCTTCCTGCAGTTTAATGGGAAGCCAGATGAGAATGCTAACCAGTGCTAGCGTGGCGCTACCGATGAATTCACTCTAAGGTGGGAATATTGAATCATCAATATTTATTACCAGAAATGCAATCAGCATATTTCAGAGCCGTCATATTCCTCCCTGCCAATCCTCCGTTTTTCTGACGTTTAACAGTTTTTAGCTCAGAGAGGGAAATATATCGGCTGTTTTTTTAAGAATAAATGTAGCTAAAAACCAACAAATAAGAGCGAGCTTTTGTTTTGGGTTTTCTTTGTGTCTGCTGCTCCACAGCACTGAGGGAAAGTGACAGAGTGGCTGGAAGGAGCTGCCTGGACAGAAGCAGCTCAGAGCTGATCATAAATCTAGACCTGAGAGCAAATTAAAAAAAAAATTTAAATGCAAGAAGGTCCATGTAATCACCGTTGAGTCTTTCCAGTCTGATTTAACCAGTTTACCAGGAGCCACTGAGAGCAGCGGATCTGGGATCGAACCGCATCCAAACCACCATGAGGGAAACGCCTGGGAGCGTCCGGCTCCCTCCTCATACCGTTTTTAATAAAACACAGATTAAAAAATTATTACCGTCAACACCACAAGTTTTAATTAAAAATAATAATAAGAAACATTAAAAGCTTCATTTTGATCACTTCCAACTTCAGGTGTATATTCTCAAAGGAAACATGAAATCATGTTGACTTCATCCTAATACATGAATTATTCCCAGGTGGAAACATGAACGAGTCATGAAAACGTTCAGACGGTTTCCTGGTCCGACACGTGACAACAGATATGTTGTTAGAAAACATGTCATGAAAATAAGCTTCTGGTCTGACTCGTCTGGTATTTCATATTCCTAAAGATAAATCTGTGTTTCCTTTAGGAAGCAGAAGGTGGAAAATATGTAAGAGTGACCTGATATTCAGCTTTGGCAGAACATTTTTGCTTCTAGAGAAGATGTTTTGAATTTTATCTGGGAACAAATCCAAGGAAACGGCTGGCTGGTTTTCCAAAGCAGTGACTAAAATCCACTGTAAGAGCAGCAGCTTCCAGAAACGAGACAAAACGTCTGAAATCCCAGCAGAACGCCTCCCACTGGTCCCAGTACAGAAACCAGTATGAGCTGCAGGGAGGATCCCAGCCTGGGAGCGTTAGCGGATGCTGCCTCCAAACCACAGAAGAAGGAGGATTTCATCAGCATCAGGCAGATCAACGCCTTCTAGTGTTAGAAGACAGTTTATAATGTAAGCAGATTAAACCTGAGAGTTTTAGAGGTTATTTTTTATTAATTGTTTTTGAGCGCAAGTTTAAAAAGACAAAAACAGAACAAGAACAAAACGGACGAAAGGAAGTCAAACCCTGTGGCTCCCAACTGGTTTTACTTTAATAAATAAAACAAACGCTGCCTTTAAATGTTTCATTTGAACATTTAGCTGAAGGTTTCAGCCCCATGTGACAGAAAAGTACAGCTGAAAAGTTTATATGCAGATTTTAAGTGAACTTTTAAAACGTTACAAAAATAAAGAAGCAAATAAAATGTGTTTCCATCTGCAGGTTGGAGCGAATCAACCAGGGTACATAAAGCGTGATGTCATCAGATAAACAGGAAGTAGAAACCAGGATGGAGCACAGGAACGTGGTGCCATCAGATACGTTGTAATTATTCTGGTGACAGAAATCTGACTCGATCAGTCAGAGCAGGTAAATATTTTATCAGAACGTTTTCAGTGAATCTGTTTCCATCTCTGCGTCGGTTCAGTTTCTGTAAAAACTGATTTCAAAAGTAAGGAAGTCATTTTGAATGTTGCCATCAACCTTTCCTGATTTTTAAAACCATGATGGAAAACAGTTACTGCGTCGATTCAAACTTGTTTTACGTCAGAATTACAAACCTTATTTCTATTTCCTAAAAGCCGCAGAAAAAACAAAGATTTATTCATCAAGCCTGACTTCACGTCCTGAAGCCTCTCCATGCTGAGGGTTATTTTCCATCTGGACCCAAACTTTAACTTCCTGCTGGTGTTTTCAGATGCTGCTTCAATATTTCAACATTTTGTTGTTTCCTCCTGATATTTCATGAAGTTCTCCAGTTCCTCCTGCAGCAACACGACCCAAAATACACCAAACACTTTCAGCTGGAGGAGAAAATGGTTTGTCAATTTCTCTTTCCCTCCTAACATGCAGACCTAACTTCTCTGTCACTAAATATTTTTAAAATATTTCCCAGATGTGAATCATTTCTTATCCCGAAGTTATTTTTCTGTTTCCATGTCTCACTCGAGCGTTTTAGCAGAATTTATAGGAACAAACATTTTCCATGTACTTATTTGATCAGTTGTCACTCGTAGTAGTTTTTACATTTTGAAACGTCATGAATTTGCTTTGATTCAGAATTAATGAGTCTGTTTAAGCTAAAGCACTAATTTATTGAGTTTCTGTCTCCAAATATTCATATTCTGTTTTAGTCTTCCTCAGAAAACGATCCGTGTTTCAGGAGAAACCCGTCGGCTGTGATAAATATTTCTTCACTTCATCAATTCTTTGTTTATAAAATTGCTAAAATGTGTGATGTGAGTCACGTCTCTTCATTAGCACCTCAGATTCAAACACACTCATTACGTCAGCCTGCTGTTGTCTCAACAGTAGCAGGACAGAAAGATGCACTTTTTAAAATCCTCTTCCTTTAATATTTCATTAATTTTGATTTATGGTTTTCTGTTGAGTTTGGTCTGTATTTCTGTTCTGATTTGAAACAGAAACAGCTCAGTCATTTTATCAAACTGTTGGATTAGGAAGAATTAAAACGATTCGTTATAAATCAGTTTCTGGTTTTTTCTGCTGTAAATTCTTCAGATGCTGGAGTTTCATTTTCCTACTGAAACTCTGCAGTTTGCTTTGGTGTTGTTGTTGTTCAGCTATCAGACTAAAAGGTAACATTTAATAAGAATTACATTACTACTTAATATAGAAAAAAATACAGCAATAAAAACCCAGGAAAGAATTAATGTCTTAATCTGAAGGAGCGTTTGGGGTTAACTAGTTAGATAAAATATCTCTGGTCTGAAATCTGAACAGAATAAACACATTATTATTACTACTACTATAACCCCAGGGCTCTGTGTTTGCCTGTTTGCTGGTTTTGTTCTGTAAATGTTGTGTCCGGCCCCCTGCTGTGTGCAGCTCGGATGCTAACCCACCGCCTGCTAACGTCCAGCTGCTCAGAGGATTTCTACAACTTTCTCCTTCAGTTTTGTCTTCAGAAACTCCAGATTTACATGACCTGATGTAACCAAAGATAACTCACAGTATAAGCAAACTGATCAGCACCGTTTTTTTAACGGCTTCATCCTTGCATAAAAGGAAATAACCAAAATGTTACAATCAAAGCCTTTTCCTTCCTTCATCCTGTTGAGATTTAGTGACGACACTTTCGGCTCAAATTGCTGAATAAACTTTAAATTTGACCCATTAGTGTCTCCCTCCGTCATCGCCTCTAAACGGAGCGCTGCTAAGTGACGTCATCGTTCTTCTGCGCATGTCCGACGCATTTAACAACCAGGCAGAAAATAAAAACAGATTTCTATTAAAACATTTTTTAAAAATCTGATTTGAGAATCAAGACCTGCCGTAAGCGCAGCAGGATACGTTACGTTTTTCATTCCAGTTTAACCAGTTTAGTTTCAGGTTAAATAATTCATGTTGCTGTGGAAACATATTAGAAAGCTCCCGGTCTGTGTTGCATCATCTCATCAGGTCAATAGAGCTTTGGAGCGTGACGTCACTGCTGTAGTCGGAGGGGTATCAGCGCCATCTTAGGGGTCCATAGACAACAGTCTCGCAGTATAAAAAAAAACAGTCTCGCAGATTTTTTCAATCCAAGTTACTTAAAATAATTTAACTATGGTACGAACTTGCTACGTTATTGTCTGTAATGTCCGATCACACGACTGAAACGGTAAAAGGATATAAGACGGACTTTGGTTTCACTATTATCCTGCTTGGAAACAACGTGAGGAGGCTAAGCTATCGGTGCTAACGAAAAGAAGACGAATGTCCTGGTATCAGCGGTGACACGTCTTGATATCACGTTCTCCAAAATCCCCAGATACCTACAAGTTTCCTCCAGACATTTCCTTTCTGGTGAGTGTCTAAATTTGCTTTGTTGGTTTTGTGTCATAATGTTGTTCTATGATTTTGTCCGAGTGTTCTTACGTTCAGTTTCTGTTGTTTAGCTCGGGCTAATATTGTTTATGTAGCATAGTCCGAGTTTTGTCAGTGGACATCGAGGTTATTACATTATTGTGAAGTAAACTATTTTACTAGTGTTATCAAATTTACAGCTTTAATAGCGATGTGTTCTGATATGTCCTCTTAAAGGCAAACCGACGTATGAAATGGATGAGCTCAATCCTGACTGGGGTCCAGTGCTGAATGTGGGTCACTGAGGTAAACGCCACAACATCGGACCGACAGGCGCGTCAATTAAAGAGGCGATACAGCAAAACCATCAACAGGTTACTGAGACTGATTTCATTATTTACCCCAGAAGAGATAAATAATGAAAACACAGTAGCAGAGGCAACAGAAGAGGAGCAAGTTGGAGAGGCTGAGGAGGAAGGAACCCCAGGAGAGGAGCTCAGCAAGGCTGCAGACTCTGAAGAGGAACAGGAACCATTTGTGTTGAAATACAGTTGGAAGTGGCTGTTTTCTCTCATTTAATAATTTAATGTATTAAACATTCATGAATCGTTTGATTCAAGCACTTCAAGTTGCATGTAAACGTGAAGAAAAGAATCACATTTTAAGTAACAATTTGATATTTAAATATTCAGGTAATAAACATACATGTAATGAGATTATATTTTTAAATAAATATTTTATGTGATTAAAGTAAACAATTATATAATCAGACATCTGTCAAGACACTGGGTTTTTGGGTTTGTTTTGCTTTTCATTTTATTAACTTTGTGTTTCAATTCACTTAAGTGGTTCATGGTATTTAGTGTAGTTAGAATAATATTATTGCTTTTCCTTGTTTGTCTGAGTCCATGTCAAGCCTTCTTTAATGACTATTCTATTTTATCCTTCTAGTTATTTCTTATTTCAGCCTCCCTGCAGGGTTTCTAGTAATGTTTATTTCTTAATTTGATCACCATAGGTTCAGTTATTCTTCCATGTCTGAGTCTGTATCTTTCTTTAGTAATTCTAGTTGGGTTATTTCTTTGTTTAGATCTTCTAGTTTCTCTTGCTCTGTGTTCCTTAGTTCTTATTGTTAGATCAGCCTTGTTTCTACATCCACATAAAGTAAGTCCACTGCCTGCTGCATTTGTGTCCACCGCCACATCATGACACAAACCAGATGAAAGAGCCCATCTTTAAACATTTAATGTGTAATTAAACAATAAAGGTGACAAATTTTATGAAATAGACCACACTTTAATAAATATTTGTTGTATTTAACATATTTCAGGTAAGTGAACATGTAATGACATAGATCCTGGCCTAGAATTTTATGCAATTGAACATTACGGGTAACAAGTGATGATCTTCTGAGGTAATACATTTTATGAATTTTCTTTTTTTTTTAAATATAATTCTGGTTAAAAAATAAAAAAGGGGTCAAAATGGAATAAAAATATGCCTAATCTATATAGTTTAATAGAATAATTGTACACAGATTTTGAGTTAATAGGTTACATGACCTACAAGCTAAGAAAAATAAAAAATTTTGACTGCAGAAATAGCTAAAAAATATATAAAAGGTGTTCAAATGTAATAAAGGTGAGTGTGCCTCATCTATACAATCTAGTAGAACAATTTCAAGCAGATTGAGTTAATGGGACACAATTTGGAAGCTACTGAAGAAAACATTTAATATTAAAATTATTGAATATGACTTAAAATTTTAATAGAAGATAGTGTGCCTCGTGTAATAGCATGAATGTCCACTTTTTGGTATCAGTTGGTCACAAGACAAAGCATTTATGCACAGGAGTGTTCGGAAATTGACAGCAGCAATGTGAAACTCCGAGAACTTGTGGAGAGACTTAAGAACAGCTGGCCGAAATTAGCGTTCATAAATCGGATCAACCTTGAGCTGAACGTCTCTTACTCCGTGGAGCTCGGTTTATCCAGTATCCAACTTGAAAACAACTTTACTGCGGTTGGTAACACAATGAAAACACCGGTGTTCTGAATAGTTTGTTTTGGTCTGTGGACCCCAGACATGGCGCCGAGCGACGAAAACGTCATATCCTGTGACGTCAACTCCAAAGCTCTATGTTTGAAGCAGCTGCTGATGAGGAGAATGATGATAATGAATCTGGGACGCCATTCTGGGTCAGTCAGGAAGTCCGCTGATCCCAGGAGCCGATCCGGAGACCGGCCGGAGAAAACCGGAGAAACGACGGGAAAAACCGGAGAAACGACGGAAAAAACCGGAGAAACGACAGAAAAAACCGGAGAAACGACGGAAAAAATGGCTGAATTACCTCCAGACTAGAGATTCTATTAGCCACCGAGATAAACGGAGGAATATCAGCCTAGAACCGATAATTAGTGGACTAAAGCAGAACCAAGAACCATTTATTTCTTATTTATTGCCATGAAAATGAGGGAAACGAATCAATAAAAGTAGGAAAAGATGCAGCAAATGAAAGCAGGTAAAGTTTTCAGCACCAGATTATCGTGGATTTCTGCGTCCAGCTGATGAATCTGCTGGTTTCCTACCGTGGTTGGACGTCTTGGTGTGGACCGGAGTGTAGTGGTTCTTTGAGCTCCTGACCGGCGTCTCGTCTTTGGGAGAACCATCAATGGCCGCCATGTTTTCATGCTCAAACTGCGAAGCTGAAACCGGGCCTTGCTGCCTCAGGATGTCCGCCAGCGCTCTGAAAGGAAATCACACATTTCATTGTGTTTTCGTTGCTTTTCTGTCTGCTTGTTCTGTCTGGCAGAGCAGGATTTAAAATGCCAAGATGAAGCAGGAGGAGAAATAAGACGCTCCACTTGATAACGTGGCAGCAAAAGTTGCTTTAACACAAAGGATAAAACACAGCTAGCATGTAGCTTCGTTACTGCAACAGCTAATTATCCCTCCACTAAAGCACAGCCTGTTCAAAGTTAACATTTATCAATAAAATGACTTTTTAAACTTTTCTGAATATGTAAACCTGGAATATTTGGTTTGAGACAATCAAACATTTTCTTAAACTTGTATAAAAATGTGCATTTTACACTTCAGCTCACAAACTAAACCTTAGTGATTAATCACAGAGAAAAACCTGATGACATTTGAATCGAATGACAGGACGAGTACATACAAACGATTATAAATTCCTTTATTTCAAATGTAACGGAGAAAGAGATAAAGGCCAATATCAGAAATCTGCCTCCAGACTTTCAGAAAGAGAAAACAGAAAACTGAGAAACCACAGCGACAAACAAGAAGTGCAAATAAATCCATAAGAACTTGAACTTCACTGAAAAGTCAAAGAACTCGTTAAAACCGAGACATTGTTTTAATGTCTGGGAGGAAATCCTGACGACAACCAGAGGTTGAGTGGAATTGGGTTTTCAGTAAAACCGAACAAAAGCAGCAGAAAATGACTCTCCTTCTCATGAAGCGTGACACGAGGAAAAGTAACGCCCAGATTCCCAAAGCCGCGCCGACAGGCTCTGCGTTTCCTTAAAGGAAATAAAAAGGGCAGCCTAACTGTGTCAATGTCAGCCTAATGCAAACACACAGTCCACTTCTCCATAACTTGGTGACTTTGGGAGATATTGGGAGTATTAATAGCATTTCCCTTCCAGGGCGAGCTCACTTTCGCCGTTTCCTTTTTGCAGACGGAGACGACCTGATTTCCTCGGTCCCAGCTGACTGCCGCGTCGCCACGCGTCGCGCTAAAGAATGGAGACAAATCAGGAAGATGGAAAAGCCACTAAACAGGTTTTCATCCTGTGGAGCTGCTTGGGAGCCGCGTTTGAAACGAAGCGATCCCAGGAGTTCGTTTCCTCTTCCCTTCTTTCCACCTCATTGATTGTTCCATGTTTAAGTCAGATTTAGGGCTGGACTTTGACTAGGCCACTGAAACACCTTGTTTATTTCTCATTCAGACTTCCTGCTGACTCAGTTTGGGTCAGCTGACTGTAGGACGGAGCGGCAGGAGAGGAGGTCAAGGTCACCATGAACCCTCAGCGTGAGGCGTTCAGGTTCAGAGTGAGGCGTTCAGGTTCAACGTGAGGCGTTCAAGTTCAACGTGAGGCGTTCAGGTTCAGCGTGAGGTGTTCAGGTTCAGAGTGAGGCATTCAGGTTCAGAGTGAGGCGTTCAGGTTCAACGTGAGGCGTTCAAGTTCAACGTGAGGCGTTCAGGTTCAGCGTGAGGTGTTCAGGTTCAACGTGAGGCGTTCAGGTTCAACGTGAGGCGTTCAGGTTCAGAGTGAGGCATTCAGGTTCAGAGTGAGGCGTTCAGGTTCAGAGTGAGGCGTTCAGGTTCAACGTGAGGCGTTCAAGTTCAACGTGAGGCGTTCAGATTCAGCATGAGGCGTTCAGGTTCAACGTGAGGCGTTCAAGTTCAACGTGAGGCGTTCAAGTTCAACGTGAGGCGTTCAGATTCAGCATGAGGCGTTCAGGTTCAACGTGAGGCGTTCAAGTTCAACGTGAGGCGTTCAAGTTCAACGTGAGGCGTTCAGGTTCAGCGTGAGGCGTTCAGGTTCGGCGTGAGGCGTTCAGGTTCGGCGTGAGGCGTTCAGGTTCGGCGTGAGGCGTTCAGGTTCGGCGTGAGGCGTTCAGGTTCAGCGTGAGGCGTTCAGGTTCAACGTTCAGGCTCAGCGTGAGGTGTTCAGGTTCGGCGTGAGGCGTTCAGGTTCAGCGTGAGGCGTTCAGGTTCAACGTTCAGGTTCAGCGTGAGGTGTTCAGGTTCGGCGTGAGGCGTTCAGGTTCAGCGTGAGGCGTTCAGGTTCAACGTTCAGGTTCAGCGTGAGGTGTTCAGGTTCGGCGTGAGGCGTTCAGGTTCAGCGTGAGGCGTTCAGGTTCAGCGTGAGGCGTTCGGGTTCAACGTTCAGGTTCAACGCAAGGCGTTCAGGTTCAGCGTGAGGCGTTCAGGTTCTGCGTTCGGGTTCGGCGTTCAGATTCGGCGTGAGGTGTTCAGGTTCAGCGTGAGGCATTCAGGTTCAGCGTGAGGTGTTCAGGTTCAGCGTGAGGCATTCAGGTTCAGCGTGAGGCATTCAGGTTCAGCGTGAGGCGTTCAGGTTCAGCGTGAGGCGTTCAGGTTCAGCGTGAGGTGTTCAGGTTCAGCGTGAGGCGTTCAGGTTCAGCGTGAGGCATTCGGGTTCAGCGTGAGGCATTCGGGTTCAGCGTGAGGCATTCAGGTTCAGCGTTCATTTTCGGTGTGAGGTGTTTGGGACCAGAAATGTTTGTTTTTGGTCGGTAATCTCTGCTCTATCTGCTCTTTGACCTGTTGTCTGTCGGTTGCTATGGCAACGGGTCCGTCTGTAGGGTAGAGCCGACACAGAGAGAAAAGGCGGAATAAAAGTTGTTGGAGCTATTTTTTCTTTATTTCTTTGTCCATTTGAATTTTGTTACTTTTTTCTTAAATGTCTATTTTTTTGTATTTACAGTTTGTTTGTAGGTTGATAATTGTTGATTTCATTAATTTTTTTTGTTTAATTATTTTTCTTATTTTATAAATTTAGACAGGAAGTAATGTGGGTCAGTCCACTTTCTATAAGCTAGGGGCCTGAAGGACCAGCAGGCATTTGGGTTTGGGGCCGATGGTTTTTAAGAGTGGTAGCATGAGAACAAATGAAAGTTTGAACTCTGTAATTGGTGAAAGAGGAAAATAAATCACCAAGAACAATCAATAAGTTTGGACGTTGAACCTTGTTTTGCCCATGTCCAGAAATTGGACCCCAGTGCCTCAGTAGTGGCTTGGTGGAACTTTTATTGGATGTTTGGCTTGGCAAACAATCAGATGTGGTTCTGTCTAGTTTGGTTCTTCACCTGTTTATCAGATTTATTGTAGATTTATTGTGGCGCACTGCAGCCGCTGCAATTCCTAAAAACAAGCGACAAAAACTGAGCTAATCCCCCGTGTTTGTAAAACGTGGAGATATTGGTCATCAAATGGCTCCTACAGCATATTTAACCCTTGTGCGTGCGAGGACTGAGGGTCCTCGCAAACTTGTATGCGAGGACCCATACAAGTTTTATGGGTGTGGGGTCGGTTGGACCCCATTTGTAAACACAAGGGTTAAAATAAAACGATTGACCAATATTAATAGAAATTCACCCATTCTTGCATCTTGACGGAACTAACAGACACTAAACTGTCTATAGATTTGTATCATGGAGAATCTAATTTCTAATCTTTATTTTAAGTCGTATTTCAGTGATTCTTGAGAATAGGGACAAAATGGGTTTTAATTTTCCCATATTTTTTTTTTATTATTTCTCAACCTTATGTATGCAAATATGACAAATAATGTTTAGAAAATATGAAGATGCTAAGGTACAGGCTCCCAGTTGCGAAATTTTTTTTAAAAATTACATTTTTAATCGACCTGACCCAGAACTTTGTCATCACCATCTGACAAAAATAAATCTAAAATGATTTTTAAAATACCCCATTAGTGATATTTTACTCAATTTACAGACAAATGCTTCTCAAGAAATAAAATAAATATTATTTAAAACAAAAAACAAGAAAAAGTCCATCTGATGGAGTTGACAGTGCATGACGGAGTTGACACAGAACTGAAGGTGGTGACAAACTAGTGAGTAAAATGAAAAACTTGGTACATGTGAAGTAATGCAATTCATGTAAAATACATTAAAATGAATTAGTTGCACAATTAAGTGAGATTTGACAACAATTTCACTGAAAGAGTCAGAAAAACTCTGACGGAGTTGACGAAATGCCAAACTACCTCAATTTATATGATGTTATTCTGAAGGAGGCCATATTGTAGCTCGTCAGGTCCATGAAATCTTTACAGTTTACCAAAATTAAGCTTTTATTTCACAAAATTTCATCAAAGTTTTGAAAATTGTCAGTTATGGAGTTGACACATCATGGTTGTGACAAACAACTTAGGAATAAAACAGAAGAAAAAACTAAAGAATAACTTAAGCTAACCGGAGCTAACTAGCCCTCCTAGCAAAGGAAGAGAAAAGACAACGTCATGGGGTCCTCAGAAGTTCTGGTGCCCCCCAATAATGCCTGATTTTTTTTTACATTCTTTTCATTTCTGACGGTGTTGACAAAAACTAAGGACAAATTTCAACGGAGTTGGAAAATATCTAAAAATTATTTTTAATTCAATTTATCGATACTTTTATAATTATTTATATGTCTACTTATACTTAATTGTCATAATATATAATTTTAGTATTTCTTTAATTGTTTTAAACTATAAGAATGTGTTGAGTTCTGCTCCTGGACAAGGGCTTTTACAGGCATCATCCACCGACTACAATGTTTAAAATAAAAAAATATTCAGCAAAAAAAAGAAAAATATACATTGTTGTGCTCACATGACCCAGGTTAGTTTAGTTAGATATTTGAAAAAAATATATTTTGTGTATATTTTATTCAAATTTCATGCTTTATCCATAGGACCTGTTTTGTCCCTATTCTCAAGAATCACTGATTTAATAGTATATCTGATAACAAATGATGGCGCTACTAATATTCTCGTGACAGATTTCTGCTGGTCCTATATTGGAATAGAAAGGTTTTCTGGACACAATGAACCACATAGTGACCAACAGGCGCTGTCCAGTCCATATCAATTAGCAGGAGTATGAAAGACGTAAAAATAATTAACTATACTACATTAAGAAATTGTATTTAAGCCTCGGTGCTCCATGAAGCTCATTTTGAAACATCCATCCATCCATCCATCCATTTTCCTTCACCCTTGTCCCTCAGTGGGGTCGGGAGGGGTGCTGGTGCCTATCTCCAGCTCACGTTCCGGGCGAGAGGCGGGGTCACCCTGGACAGGTCGCCAGTCTGTTGCAGGGCATTTTGAAACAATGCAAGTTAAAAACAGTATTTTGCAATAAATAAATAAAGTAAATTAAGTCTAATGTTATGTCTATGTAAGCTAAACGTGAGAATGAGATGTTATATATATATATATACATATATATATATATATATATATATATATATATATATACACTGCCACCCTTGAAAAAATCCCTGTCCCCCTCTTGCCATAAGTATTTTTCTAGATCCGCCCCTGAAAAGCAGCTTTATAAACCAGAAAATAAGAAATGTGAAACAACCCAGAAATAGTTGTGTTGAGCATCTTGATCATATTTTTATAAATTTCGATGCTGTAGAATCTGCTGTTTTTGCAGAGCAGATCCGTTTTACGCTGTGGAATATAAAACCATAGAAACTAAGATTCCTTCTTTCAGCTCGTTAACCAGCAGTGCTCAGCAGTAGGTGTGGGAGGGGGGACCGTCAGGAACCGTTTGTGCTACAGCAGCTGAATGTTCCCCTTGATGATGCAGCAGTAACAGGTAACCATGGTTACCGCATGGTACCGCGACCGGCCCGTTCCTCCTGGCCGCCAACAGCAGATTTCAAAGATTTTAAACTTTCTTTTTAACGGTTCCCCTCAGTCATCTCCAGCTTCATGAGGATCTGCACAGAATGAAGCCGAAGCGTTTAGTTTGGTTGTTTTATGAGATTTGACTGAAATGAGGAAACTCTGGATAAGTGACTCGTATTCCTGCAGAAATATCTGTTTCAGCCGAAGGCTGGCTTCTCCTTTCACACCATTTTTCTGCTGCAATTAGGGAACAAAAGCCCGGCTCCTCGCCGCCGCCAGGCATAAATTGCATTTCAGTTTGCACTGCAGAAAGTGATCAATACGACCTGTTCGAGTCGCAGCCTCGCTCACTATTCTGCCGTTTTCGGTGAAGGTCACAGAGCAAACAAAGGCCGACGGACAGAGGCTCAGTATTCCTCTCACACAGGCTGAAACCTACAGCAAAGCGCCGGAAATGAACTCACCTTTTAGGAGCCAAATAAAAACTAATCCTGTGATTCAGCATCTTTACCAAAACTGAAAATATGTAACTTCATAAGAAAAAGGGATGTTACTGAGCACAAAGGTCGTCTCCACTCTGAAGTGAAGTTTCTTCAAAACGTGATGCTGGTTGTTCTTCTGGCTTCAAGCCTCATGACTCCATAGAAAAACTGCTTCCACTCCTAAACCGACATTAAACCCAAACCTGGACCCGGAGGAAACCCCAGAGTCGGTTACCAGCGGCTGGATGAAGACGCTTCTGGCTGAGTAATCCCTGACATTTTGAGAACAGCAGGCGGCTGATCCGCCGCAACAACGGCTGATTGTTCTGAAATCATTTAGTCCAAATGGGCCACAGAGCAGGATGACGCTGATGGCTCATGAATAAAAGCAAGAAGTACATGACTAATATTTACTGCACCATACACACACACACACGCACACACACGCACACACACACACACACACACACACACACACACACCTTCTCAACTCTGGTAAAGAAAATCCAACCTTTAATTTGACTGTATTTGTAGAACGGTGAGGGAAAAAGCCCAAAGTTTAACAGATTTAAATCCTTTTTACCTCCAGAGCTGCACTTATTTTCCTCCTCCAACATTTCAAGAGGTTTGCAGTGAACAGAGAGACGATCTGCGTCCGTCTGAGCAATCTGGAGTTTTAGGATTCTGGTGTTTCTGACCAGGTTTCAGACAGAACATTTCATGATGTTTGTGACTGGAAGTGAATTTTAATAAAGAGGAAACTTGAAGCAAGCAGCTTGGCAGACGATGGAAGGAAGAATCCAGAGAGAGAAAATTAAAAATGAGAAGCTAAAATGCAGAAGCAGGAGTGGAAGATGACAGGAGAGCTAATCAGAGGGAAAGTGGTGCAGCTGTGACTCAGAGAAAACAGCAAAGCTGAGAACAATTAACACGAAGGAGACGAACCAAGGAGCCATGATCTGGAAACAAAAGGAGAAAAATCCTTAAAAAGAATCTAAAAATGAAATGAATTCAAATGCACAGGAAACAGGAATCGACTTACGTATGGTAACACTGTAGTGACAATAATAAACAGAAATACACAGAGTATGGCAAGACCTTTAAAACATAAATAAACCTCTTTATGCAATGTGATTTCTATCATTTACAATGTTTTGGTATTTCAAGCATTTCATGATGAATTTGACTTGTTAAACTTTTCCAGAGCCTTTGGAGGTGAATTAGGCCCACAGCATCATGAAGTCATCACCGTACACAACCAGAGGCTGACGGGGTTTTTCCACAGATTCATGTTTTGTTTTGAACCAGATCCTCATGGAGCGTTTCCTGCTTTTAACTAAACCATCACAGAGTGAAGCTTCATCAGCTCTGATTCCTTTTAATATTTTAATTCTCTGCTTTTGATTTGGATAATTATGGCATTTTTCTAGAATTATTAAAGTTGGGCACTAATCACATTTTATACTGAGTAAAGGTGCTGCAATGAAAGGTTTTACTCCGGTTTGTGAGCGTGCTCCTGTGACAAAAAATACATTTAATTTAGGGGTTTTGTACATATTTACCAAAATTATTATTTTTATTACATCTGTGGTTTTAGTCTAAAAATAATGCAATTAATCTTTTTTATTTATTTCTATTTAGGTTGTATTTTCATATCTGTTTTTGAAAAACCACAGCAGAGCACAAATAAATAAAACCGATTTAAACTCCAGTTATTTTGATCTGTAGTTTGTAGTTTGTTGTAATTCTCTGACTGGAACAAAGTTTCCAGTTTATTAGATATATGCGATTTCTGAAATGACTAGTCATGTATATGTTGCCATGGCAACCGTTTCCTGTCTGCATCCAATTAGCTGGAAGCTCAGTTTCCCTGAATGCTCCTGAACGCATCACTCAGGTTCCTGCCCAGAGTGTGGATAGGTTAGCCTTTTAGCCTCTGGGTCAAAGGTCATCCTGTTCTTAGTCTTTTCTCATCCTTGTCAAGAGATTTCAGCTCAAAGCCACCAAAACTATTTCGGTTTTACAGAATCTTATAAACTGACTGAGTTTTGTTCTGATCCGTTTGGTGGCAACGATCATCAGGAATCTGTAGGATCAGAAACAGAACCAGAACAGAACCAGGACAGAACCAGAACCAGAACAAAACCAGGACAGAACCAGATAATAGACTCAGAACTCAGCAACAACAGGAAGTAAGAACACACAACAGGAAGGGTCAGACTTACCAAAATAAAACAGGAATCTAGACACCTCTAGAAAAAACTCAACGACCCAAAAGTGATAAAGTTTGGTTTATTTTAGAACCAGGAAGAAGACTTTTCTGTAATTTCCTGTCCAACCATCACAAACGTAAACATGTGAAAACTTTCCTGACACTTTAACTGGACTTGATGTTTCAGTTTGATTAGATGAAGATCGAGGTTTTCAGCAACAACCTCTTCAGGTGGAAAAGCGTTTCATTCCCCCAGCGAACCATGAAAGATGAGGACAGGAACCATTTCATCCCCAGGAACCATTTCATCCCCAGGAACCATTTCATCCCCAGGAACCATTTCATCCCCAGGAACCATTTCATCATCATGAACCATTTCATCCCCAGGAACCTTTTCATCATCATGAACCATTTCATCCCCAGGAACCATTTCATCATCATGAACCATTTCATCCCCAGGAACCATTTCATCATCATGAACCATTTCATCACCAGGAACCTTTCATCACCAGGAACCATTTCATCCCCAGGAACCATTTCATCCCCAGGAACCATTTCATCATCATGAACCATTTCATCACCAGGAACCTTTCATCACCAGGAACCTTTCATCACCAGGAACCATTTCATCCCCAGGAACCATTTCATCATCATGAACCATTTCATCACCAGGAACCTTTCATCACCAGGAACCATTTCATCCCCAGGAACCTTTTCATCCCCAGGAACCATTTTATCACCAGGAACCATTTTATCCCCAGGATCCATTTCTGACACCTCAACATTTTAACGCGAATGTCTGCTGGCCTCTGGCTAACGCTGGAAACAGATGACAACGACTCAAAGCATTTTACTAGACCAACAGAAACGCTTCAAAGGACACAAAGTCAGTTCTCACATCGCAGTCCAGAGCCAAATCCTGCAGCGAACTGGAAAACAGCAGCAGAACCAGAACCATCTGGGAACCCAGAGGACGGGTTTCTACGACTTCCATCTGACTGAATGATCCCCTCAGCATGCAGATCCTGCTGACCACCGACGGTTTGATTCAGCAAAACGTGAAGCTCCAGAGCAAAAATCAAACTCTGTCAGATACAACTTTTATACAAGAAGACTGAGCTGTGCTGTTGAAAACAGCTTCATATTTCAGTTATTGACAGTAAAACAAACGTATGAAAACATCAGTAACATGATAATATTTAGAAAACGTGAACTCTGAAAAATGTCGGCTGATCAGCATAAAACAGAAACTGTTAGAAAATGGATTAACCTCTTCAGTCTCAACTGGACAGTAAAAAATGAGAAAATAAATGAACCATCATCTGATCCTGGAAAAGAAAAACTTTGACCAGAAAGAAGCTGAAAAAGTTTAAAGTTCACAGTTATAAAAACTGGACAATAATTTAACATGTTAAATATTATCAGTAAAAATATTATCACTAATATTACAGTGAACTCTTAATAACAATATAATAACAACAATAAAGTATTTTCTCCACCAGCAAAATTAAAAGCCAGATTTCTGTCAACATTTTTCAGGCTTTTGTAACAAACATGAATTGATTTAAACCTTTCAGACGCGTCAGTCAGCAGCAGCTCCAGCGCCTTGTTCCTGAAGTGAACCGGGCTGCGGTTCTGGTCTGCAGGAATCACTGAAACGTGATTAAACCTGAGGGTCCGGTTCAGGATGAAACCGGGAGGAGAAGTCTGGATCAGCGCCGCCTGCTGTGGGTTCAGCTGCTGCTGACAGGCTCCTCCCACCTGGACAGTCACTGACCGGCTCCGGTTCTCACTCAGAGAAAACTCAGAGGTAACGGGTTTGAATAAGTGAAGAGCAAAAGGTGAAGGTCCAGTTCACGTTTACAGCTGCACACTTCAACTGATCAAATTACCAGACGATACAATAAAAAGTCTGGCATCCATTTACAGTCGTCCCCCTTTATTCCTATGCACCTAAATAAAATCCAGACAAGCAGCCGGTTCTCTACCAGAAACATAAAACACCAAACATCTGATCCAACAACCAACAGAATCAGAGGAGAACCGGTTCACCGCAATGCATGATGGGAAACTAACGCAGCCAGTAAAACGGAGAGGATCCAGACTGAAACCAGGCTGCTGGTTCGACTCCCAGCAGGACGACAACCCTAAACAGCCTCAGTGCAAACCTACGCATCTGAAATGGCCTAGTCAAAGTCCAGACTATATTTTTTAAAAATCAGTTTTTATTGCTTCAGATTTGCGCATCTAAATTTGAATCTTTAGATTCGCATTGAATACACATACACGCCACACTTTTCAGATTTTAATCAGGTTTTCTGTGCTTCAGTAAAACATTCAGTACTTCCTGTTGGTCACATGAAATCAGGATGCTGAGGTTTGTTAGTGGATATGAACCGGATCATCTTACCTGTGAACGTTCATCTCCTGCGGCGGCTTCGTGGCTTTATCATAAGCAACTTTAGCAAAAATCCCAATGGCGATGATGAGCGCGATGACCCCGCAGGTGATGTAGACCGTGGTGTTGGTCTGGTCCAGCTCCGGGTCGTAGATGTCCCCGGCGGGGGTCGGGGTGGGGGACGGGACCTTGACCCACTCCGGGGTGTTGTAGTTGTTGCAGGACTTCTGCTCCAGCCGCTTGCCGCGGTCCGCGCAGCAGAAGCGCAGGAAGCAGCTGCCGCAGCAGAAGCGGTGGTCGGTGTTGTTGCAGGAGAACTCCTTGTCGTACTGGCCGCTCACGTCGTAGTAACCCCAGCAGGTGTCGTGGGAACCCGCGGACGGAGCCTGCAGCTGGGTGACTTTCCGCGGGGCGGCGGCGGGCAGCGCGGTGCTGTTGGCGGTCACCTCCTTCGCCTTCGGGTTCCTCCTCGGCGGGCTCTTGCTCCTCTTGCTGGCGGTGGCGGCGGCGCACAGGACATTCAGCGGGTCCAGGGAAATGAAAAGCAGCAGGAGGTGCTTCATCCCCATCGTTTGAGGACGCGCTGGTGTCGGCTCGCTGACCTCCGCTCTGCTGCCTCTCTGGATGTCCACCTCTTACCGAGTGGAGCCTCCGGCGCTCTGCTTCACCTCGGCTTCTCTCGTCTGTGCCAGGCTCACACCCGCGGACCCTGAGTGGCTGATGGTTCCCTCATTAGACATTTTCTGACTCTTTGGGGATCACACACACGGGCCGTTTCAGGAAGACGTTGAATTATGAAAAGTTTCTTTTCGGAAAGTCTCTGCGTAAAGAGCCGAACTGAGCCGATGTCCTCTGAGAAACCTGCGTTTGTTCCGCAGATTCTCTGGATCTCTCTGTGGAGAGGTGAGAGGCTGTCAGTTAGTCTGATCTGAGCCCGTTAAAGACACAGTGAGCGCAGAAAGTCCTTCAGCACCACGGAGAGCGATGGATCAGATGAAACGTTTGGATTTCTTTAACATCTAAACTAATTTATCTGTTTAACTCCTGATTAAATCTGCGCTTTTATTAATTCAGTTCTCACTTCCTCTGAAAACCTGAACCCTAACTTTAACGCTCCTCTAATAAAAGACTAAGCAAATGAAGACGGATAAGCAGCAGAACAGAAGAAGACTTACAAGCCTCGGAGGTTCCGGAAGCGCCGCGCCGCCTCAGCTACTGAATCAAAGCTCCTCCGCAAGACAAGAGCCAAGACCTCTCCTCCGCTCCGGCCCGCCTCCTCTCTCTGCGGACGGCCCTCCGCCCGCGTCACCAGCTCAGGTACCCCCGTTAATTACCCCCCACCCCCTTCAGCCCCACTGCCCCCCCTCCTCCTCCTCCGGGTCCCTGCAGGTTTCACTCAGTAACTCAGGAAAATAAGTTTTAGAAAAATGTTTTGGAGGAGAGGAGGTGTTCCTCTAGATGCGCAACGAGTGTGTGTGTGTGTGTGTGTGTGTGTGTGTGTGTGTGTGTGTGTGTGTGTGTGTGTGTGTGTGTGTGTGTGTGTGTGTGTCCGGGGTTCTGAGGTTCGGGAATCAAGTTGTAAATTGATCAGCTTCTAATCTAAAGACGTTTTAGGACCTGAAATAATTTTGTAAGACTTTGCAGCTGAATTTTGGTTGGTATAGAAATGAGATTTTGATAATTCCTCATTTCTTTGGCAGACAGACAGAAACCTGAAGCTGCTGCAGTTAAATGTCATCATTAATGTTCAGATGTTTTCTAAATCTAATCTCCTGTCGAAGCAAACATTCATGTTCACAAAGTTTTGAAAACATTTCTGATCATTTTGAGTTTAAATTTCTTTCCTGGTTTTAATCCACCAATCAAACCTTCACTTTCTGTTTCATGACAGAAACTGGGATCTGCTGGACAAATACACAAAAATCTTTTTTTATTTTTTCTGTTCGTTAAAAACATGAATGTTCTCTGATTCCTGGAGTTTATCAACAAGACAGCGAACGGAGACCAAGGCTGCAGCAGAAACTCATTTCTGGAGGATATTTTAGAACGATAAACTGAACATGAACTTTTCCTCCGTTGCTGTAATCACCGTCTTCCTCCGATCTGAGATTTTTTTTTGTCTTATTTTTTATAAAATACCTGACCATAGATCTATGCTCCTCACCAGAGCAACAATTGGACACATAAACCACAGATAATCATTTCCAGTTGGAGTAAAAATGACTACTTATCACGAACCTGCTGCACTTTTCCCCCCAAATGATCAATTATTTGTTGTATTTCATCACAGAAATGCAGTTAACTGTGTTAGAAAAACAGGAAGTAGTAACAGGCAGGCAGTTCCTGATTGGTGCGTTTTTGAATTTAAATTCTGATCTGAATTAAATATTTCACAGTAAAACGTCTCAGTTGAAGCTTGTTTGTTTGTCTGCATTAGTGAGAACGTCTCGTCTGAAGCTCCTCTGTTGGGAATCTGACCGTTTCTGCAGCTCCGTCTCTTCTTCTGCATTAGAAAATAAAACATGAGAAACTCGTCTGATCTTCATTTACTGTTTGCAGCAGCACATCCTGCTGTGTGCTGCTTTGTTTGGCTCAGTAAAAACTAATATTTCACATAAATGCATCATTTATTCTCTAATGAATCCTGGAGCTGCTGGTTGGAGCTGAAGGTCAATAAAAGTTAATAAAAACTTGTTTCGGCTGCATTTCTGCTGGCGGTGTAATGATCTCCACCAATATGTTTTAATCTGGTGAAAGCTGCTGCAGCAGATGGTGGAACGGCCACATTAAAGGCCGCTCTCTTTGACAGAGAAAGGAAGTGGTTTTAAATTGACTTTCAGATACTTTGTTCTGAAGCGTGCGGCCCGGCCCGGCTCGGCCCGGTTCGTTATTATCCGACGTGTCAAAGCTCATCCATCTGGAGCGGCTGCAGCTCAGATTTATTTGTTTTAGCCGCAGCGCTATTTGAGCAAGGTGAACGCTGCTGGACCAAGGGCTGCAGTTATTGCTTCAGAGCAGAGGAGGAGACGTTTAATTAGATCTGCTGCAGCATTTACCGTGTCAAACTTCGATCGTTCATGAAGATCCTTCAGCAAGGAGAAAATGTTTCCAACACCTGCATGCTAATTTAAACCAAAAGTCATTACATATGTTTGAAGTTATGGATTTTATGTGTAAAATTACACATTACAACTCAGCAGTTTGAGGTGGGAAAGTGACAAAATGTGGAAATAATGAAGAAAAAATCATTTTCCTGGTAGCAACTTAAAATATTTAAATAATAAAACTGCGTCTGACTTGACATTTCCTTAAAGTCCTGAATAAAGTTCCTCCTTCAGATGAAGTCACGGGCCACCGAGCTGCCGCCCCGCCGGGCCGCCGGACCTTTTCTCCCTCATCGTTTCTGTCTGACTGCAGTTACTCAAAGGCCAGAAGAGAAATCATTAAAAAGTGAGTAAAAGAAACGTTCAGTAAAAGTTCAGCCTCTGTCGTGTTTAAGTTATTCTCTCTCTTCAGATCGTTTCAGGTGACAGACGTCTTTGGCTCCATTTCCTGCCTCACTTTCAAACTTGTGGTTTCTGTCAAAGGTCCTGTCCATGATGGAGCCATCACCGTGCTTCAGTCTGAAACATGTTCAGTTTCACTCCAAACATCAGGATTTCAAAAAGAATCACATTTGTTTTGATAAAAAATGAGTCAAAATCTCACAGTGACGATCTGAGATGTTTCATAAACTGAACTAAAGCAGGAAACGTTTTTAAATGTCCATGTTTGTTCTGGGAGAACCAAACGTCTCCACAAAGCAGGAAAAGTCTGATGGGACATAAACGGAGCGGTGCTGCGTTCAGGAAACGTTTTACACCGAGCAGGCGGATCCTGACGGCTGCGACTCAAACGGCTTGCAGCTTTACAGCAAACAGCCTGCAGGCAGGAAGGACAGAGATCAGGTTCCACTGCATCATCCTGTCATGAACGGTTCATGAAACCAAAGGATGTGAAGGTTCCCGTTTCCTCCTGACGGATTCATTTCAACCTGGTCTTCAGTAACTGGACTTCATCTGTCCAAACCGTTTTATCTGGACGTGAACTGCCAGCTTATTCTCCAGCCCTGCAGGTCTTTGATGGTCCAAATCACCGAACCATCAAATGACAGGAAGGAAGAGCATCTGACAAAGTTCAGATCAGATCCTGCTGATCAGAACCGGGTCGTTCTGGACCCTGATGGTCTGCAGGCGCCGCTGACCTCGGCAGAAACAACCAACGAGGACATGAAGACGTCTCCGGCAAACGGCATCATGGAGGAGCACTGCTCTAAGAACGCGCAGAAGGTGGAGCGAAGGAAAGAGTAGGAGCTTCTTAAAGAGACAGAGCCCCAATTTCAAGGCGTCAAATTGAGACGTCAGATTTTTTAAAATCATGTTTGACATATGCAGCATTTTTATAGAACCTTAAATTAACATAGTTACTAGATTGTGCTGCAAAATGGTGCTTTGCCTAGAAGATAAACAACACCGCCCCTTTAAGGTCCCACACCGACACTCAGAAAGATGAAATTTAACGTTTTCACTTTGTTATGATTCATTTCTGTCTCTAAGGAATTATAACAAATTAAACCTTCAAGTTAATTTATGTTAATATTTGAAGTTATTTCTTAGTTTTTTCAACCTCAGAATACAACATCCATCCATCATCCATCATCCATCCATCCATCATCCATCCATCCATCCATCCATCCATCATCCATCATCCATCCATCATCCATCCATCCATCATCCATCCATCATCCATCCATCATCCATCCATCCATCATCCATCCATCATCCATCATCCATCCATCATCCATTATCCATCCATCATCCATCCATCCATCATCCATCCATCCATCCATCCATTATCCATCCATCCATCATCCATCCATCCATCCATCATCCATCCATCCATCCATCATCCATCCATCATCCATCCATCCATCATCCATCGATCATCCATCCATCATCCATCCATCCATCATCCATTATCCATCCATCATCCATCCATCCATCATCCATCCATCCATCCATCCATTATCCATCCATCCATCATCCATCCATCATCCATCCATCCATCGATCATCCATCCATCATCCATCCATCCATCATCCATCCATCCATCCATCATCCATCCATCCATCATCCATCCATCCATCCATCATCCATCCATCCATCCATCATCCATCCATCCATCATCCATCCATCCATCATCCATCCATCCATCATCCATCCATCCATCCATCATCCATCCATCCATCATCCATCCATCCATCCATCCATCATCTATCCATCATCCATCCATCCATCCATCATCCATCCATCCATCATCCATCCATCATCCATCCAACCATCCATCCATCATCCATCCATCATCCATCATCCATCCATCATCCATCCATCCATCCATCCATCATCCATCATCCATCAATCATCCATCCATCCATCCATCCATCATCCATCATCCATCAATCATCCATCATCCATCCATCATCCATCCATCCATCCATCATCCATCATCCATCCATCATCCATCCATCCATCCATCATCCATCCATCATCCATCATCCATCATCCATCCATCATCCATCCATCCATCCATCATCCATCCATCCATCCATCCATCATCCATCATCCATCAATCATCCATCATCCATCCATCATCCATCCATCCATCCATCATCCATCATCCATCCATCATCCATCCATCCATCCATCATCCATCCATCATCCATCCATCCATCCATCCATCCATCATCCATCCATCATCCATCCATCCATCATCCATCCATCCATCCATCCATCATCCATCCGTCATCCATCCATCCATCCATCATCCATCCATCATCCATCCGTCATCCATCCATCCATCCATCATCCATCAATCATCCATCATCCATCCATCATCCATCATCCATCCATCATCCATCCATCCATCATCCATCCATCCATCCATCATCCATCCATCCATCCATCCATCATCCATCCATCCATCATCCATCCATCATCCATCCATCCATCATCCATCCATCATCCATCATCCATCCATCCATCATCCATCCATCATCCATCCATCCATCCATCCATCCATCCATCTTCCATCCATCCATCCATCCATCCATCATCCATCCATCCATCATCCATCCATCCATCCATCATCCATCCATCCATCCATCCATCCATCATCCATCCATCATCCATCCATCCATCATCCATCCATCCATCCATCATCCATCCATCCATCCATCATCCATCCATCCATCCATCCATCATCCATCCATCATCCATCCATCATCCATCCATCCATCATCCATCCATCATCCATCCATCATCCATCCATCCATCATCCATCCATCCATCATCCATCCATCATCCATCCATCATCCATCCATCCATCCATCATCCATCCATCCGTTATCCATCCATCCATCATCCATCATCCATCCATCCATCATCCACCCATCCATCCATCCATCCATCCATCATCCATCCATCATCCATCCATCCATCCATCATCCATCCATCCATCCATCCATCATCCATCCATCCATCCATCATCCATCCATCCATCCATCCATCCATCAATCCATCATCCATCCATCCATCCATCAATCATCCATCATCCATCCATCCATCCATCATCCACCCATCCATCATCCATCCATCATTCATCTATCCATCATCATCCACCCATCCATCATCCATCCATCCATCATCCATCTATCCATCATCCATCCACCCATCCATCCATCATCCATCCATCATCCATCCATCCATCATCCATCAATCATCCATCCATCCATCATCCATCCAACCATCATCCATCCATCATCCATCCATCCATCCATCATCCATCCATCCATCATCCATCCATCCATCCATCATCCATCCATCCATCATCCATCCACCCACCCATCCATCCATCATCCATCCATCCATCCATCAATCATCCATCCATCATCCATCCATCCATCAATCCATCATCCATCCATCCATCCATCCATCATCCATCCATCATCCATCCATCCATCATCCATCCACCCACCCATCCATCCATCATCCATCCATCCATCATCCATCCATCAATCATCCATCCATCCATCCATCATCCATCCATCATCCATCCATCCATCAATCCATCATCCATCCATCCATCCATCCATCATCCATCCATCAATCCATCATCCATCATCCATCCATCCATCATCCATCCATCCATCCATCCATCCATCATCCATCCATACATCCATCATCCATCCATCCATCATCCATCAATCATCCATCCATCCATCATCCATCCATCCATCAATCCATCATCCATCCATCCATCCATCCATCCATCCATCCATCAATGGATGGATGATGATGGATCATCCATCCATCCATCCATCCATCCATCATCCATCCATCCATCATCCATCCATCAATCCATCCATCCATCATCCATCCATCCATCAATCCATCATCCATCCATCCATCCATCATCCATCCATCAATCCATCATCCATCATCCATCCATCCATCATCCATCCATACATCCATCATCCATCCATCATCCATCAATCATCCATCCATCCATCCATCCATCATCCATCCATCAATCCATCATCCATCCATCCATCCATCCATCATCCATCCATCCATCCATCCATCCATCCATCATCCATCCATCCATCCATCAATCCATCATCCATCCATCCATCCATCCATCATCCATCCATCCATCATCCATCCATCAATCCATCATCCATCCATCTATCCATCCATCAATCCATCCATCCATCCATCCATCCATCCATCCATCATCCATCCATCAATCCATCATCCATCCATCCATCCATCCATCCATCATCCATCCATCCATCATCCATCCATCCATCCATCATCCATCCATCAATCCATCATCCATCCATCCATCCATCCATCATCCATCCATCCATCATCCATCCATCCATCATCCATCAATCATCCATCCATCCATCATCCATCAATCCATCATCCATCCATCCATCCATCCATCATCCATCCATCCATCATCCATCCATCAATCCATCATCCATCCATCCATCCATCCATCCATCCATCATCCATCCATCCAGTTTCAAAATATTCCATTTTCCTGATACGTTTCCATTTTAATACGTTTAGAAAACGTTAAAGTTTTTCTTTAAATCTCCGACAGCTGCAGGAAACGTTGAATCGGTTTCAGACAAACGTTCCTGCCTGGTTTTCTGACCCACGTTTCACTTTTCCTGAAGTTTGGATCCCTGGGAAATAAAATGTTTCTGTACTTCTGTTTCATGTTGTTGTTTTTGGCCATGAACAGAATTTATATTAAATAAAATGTCGACTGACATTCGGTATTTTCCAGAGTCTGCTGATGCAAAACAAAACCCTGAACTCAATTCATAATTTAAATGAGAAGTTTCTCGGTGCATTTTAAGCGATTCTGTTTGGCTCACA